>NC_034192.2:48715782-48793946 GCF_002021735.2 Oncorhynchus kisutch
ATATTAAATATCACAAGTTCTCTGCTGTAATTATCAACAGATGGCTGCCAGTTGGGCAAAGTGTGTGTGTGGTGAGTGTGTTTGTGTGTGTGTATGTATGTATGTGTGTGTGTGTGTGTGTGTGTGTGTGTGTGTATGGTTCAGGATAGATACAAGGATATGGAGATGAGGTGAGGGTGAGATAGTTTGAGGGAATAAATCAAATCAAATGAATGATGAAGATGAAAATACTGTACAGTACAATAGAAACAATAGAAGACAATTAAGATGGAAAGAGAGAGATAAAGAGACCCTGCATGCCAGTTATTGTCCCAGGTGAACAATAGTTCACAGTCCTGGTTAGGATCAGTTTGAAGTTAACTGCCCAATTTTTTCCACTTTGGACGTTATCTTAACCTTTCTTATGTAGCTCGAATGACTAATGCGAACCGTCTGTGGGGGTAACACAGATATAGCCCCCCTGGAAACAAGAGCATCACATTTCTGGACCCATACTGTGATCTCAATGGTGGAAATGATGTGGTTTAGGGGAGGGGGAAGGGTTAAGGGCGGCACAGGTCACCAGGGTTCAGTTGAATGAGCCATGAATGGCAGGAAGATCCCCCACACCTTCTCCACATGTTCCACCCAAAACACTGACCTCCCTGTTGTTCCCCTCATGTGCGATCACCCACACAGATTAGCCACTTAAACGTAACCGACACCCAAAGAAGCGTAGCCCCGTGCTAAATTACACTGCGACGTGACACATGAGTCCATCGCACCATCTTCTTCCACTCTCTGCCTTTTATCTCTTTGAGCTCAAATCAGCAGTGTTACATTTCTTAATCCCAATCATTTAATTAGGGGTTCAAAGCTTCTGCTACAAATTGACACCAGACATGAAGGGCCGTGCTGTACAGCACTGATACCTCTCAGACACATGTCATGACTACAGGTGTTTAGACAAGTTCCAAGCATCTGGTACAAATTGACACCAGAAGCAAGGACGGATACAGTAGGCCTAAAGACTGATCCAAGATCACATTTGTTATTTGGATCGACAGGAGACACAACCAATCGCCACCAGCAGATGTAGCTTAGCATATGATTTGCTGTCTGTTGCCACTGTCACAATAAAACCTTCCCTTTATTCCTCACTGAAGGAGTTCCTCGAGCCTCACTTCTCAAAATACAAAAGAGAGGAGACAATGTTAAATCCCTGCTGTCTTCTGAGAGACCGGGGCTTGCTTTCTCAGCTGGAGAACATAGGTGTTGACCCCAGGATAGAACCCTTTCTCCCTTACTGTGATTGACAGGCCTATTGGATATGTGGCCACAGGACCTTACTGCCCCCATTGAGAGGTGGGGCACGTTCCCTCAAAACAGAGCATCCTGGGTGGCCGTGGTTGCAGGGGCATCCTTCACTGGAGCCAAACACCTCAGGTCAGAGCCAAAATGTTATATTACACCCCAATGTATATCTTCTGTATAATGGACTGTACAAAACGGCACTTTCCATTCGGTCTGCACGTTGCGCCTCTGTAAAACATGTGGGACCCCCCCCCCCCCCCCCCCCCCACTCGTTAAAATTAGCTGCGCTGGTCAAATTACTTGTTTCTTTGCTCTGCAGATTAAGACTTGGTTTGTAAAACAAGTACATTAAATAATCAACCGTGGCGTTTGGCCGGTGAAGAGGAGTGCTGCGCACAATCCCTCCTATCCATAACATCGTATGAAACTTAAACTCACTGCCCGAATGGCTGCCCTTTAAAACAAGCTGAGTCCCGGGCCAAAATCATTAGTAAAGCAATCCATCAGTCCAACCCAAACCCCTAACTCACTGACCCTAACCACAATGTCAGCTATTAGAGACAGACAGCACTGTTCACTGAAGGTTAGTCAAGACAGCCATGATCTGTTCTCAGATCAAGGCAGACAGACAGATATTGAACAAACAGATATTGACAATAAATCTAGTCTCAAATATACAAGTATGCATGTGTGTACTGGTTTGCTCAGGTTTGAAAGACAATACGATTCAGAAGACATCCCAAAGTAAATCCAAAAGCCATATACTCATACCAATATCTGAAGTGACCACATCTTCATATTAAGGTTGAGCTTCTCCCATTCTCAGTTTATCTCCCTTTTCCTTGGTATTTCTCTGGGAAACGGTGGTCACACTAAACCAGGTTTTCTTTGGCCCTAGTAGAACAGGCTCAGTGCACAGCAACCACTTATTGCCCCAGGTGCCAGTCATGGCCGACTGATGTTTTTGTAGAGAAGTTTGATGAAATGTCAGTCTTCTCCACTCCCTGAATGCATATTAAAAGTCTAAAAATAAGCCACAGAATGAGCCCTTACTCCTCACACATATTTTACAATGAAACCTCTACCTGTCAGATACCCACATATTGTCTGGCACATCCATCCATAGAAACAAGAAGCATGGTATATGACCACCATGGTGTATGATCAAAAGAAGTACATTAAATAGTCTCACATAACTCTAATTCATCAGCTGCCCTCATAACTGTGGTACACCATTATACATTCATACATACTGGTGTGCACAGGTTAACATGTCAAATTCACTAATTGTTAATAAACCATATTCAATTATAGAATTTAGGATTGGTCGAATTGAGTCCTTCAGCAACATAAAAACAGTCATTAGACTTCATACATATCCCTCTGTATGCTTATGGTAGGTCAAAAGGAAAAAAATCACTGAGCTCTGCAAGCCGCCAAGTACGGCGCTGTGTGGTGAGAAAACAAATAAGAGCAAACAAGTCCAAACGAAGCAAAGTACTTTGGTTCCATTTATATGACTGGGGCTCTTTACAGTTGCACCAGCCTCCTCGTTTGATGTGTCCACCTATGTGGCGCCCTGAGCTCCATCAGACAGCCATCCATAATGCAGATACAGTGCACCTGAGCTACAGGACGGAACCACAGAAACGAGTGGGGAGATGTTCTGGTATGCAGGAAAAAACAGCTCTATTTCAAGCCATTCAAAATCGTTGAGAGGTTCTCCTTGTGATCTCTACCTGTCATATTTACTCCAGACCCCAGAGCGTCGACACAGGCCTCCAGAACGTCCACACAGGCCCCTGGAACGTCCATACAGGCCCCCGGAACGTCCACACAGGCCCCCGGAGCGTCCACGCAGGCCCCCGGAACGTCCATACAGGCCCCCGGAACGTCCATACAGGCCCCCGGAATGTCCATACAGGCCCCCGGAACGTCCATACAGGCCCCCGGAATGTCCACACAGGCCCCCGGAATGTCCACACAGGCCCCCAGAATTTCCACACAAGCCCCCAGAATGTCCACACAGGCCCCCAGAATGTCCACACAGGCTCAGTTAACCAGGGTGTAAATAAACCCCAAACAGCCAATACGATCCCAGAATCCCGCTCCTCAAATTTGGTGAATCACTTTGTTCAGAGTAGGAGGCCTGCCCCTGCGCCCGTCCAGTCCAGCCTGCCAGCCAAGCAGCCTGTCAGCCAGTGAGACTGTTAAAGAGGTATTTAAATGTGTGCCTGCAGCAATGCGCTCACTCAATGACCTCTTTATTTGTTAAAATAGATTATTTTAAATAAATTACAGAGCACTTTCACTGAATAAACAGAGACTTTGAGGCTGCGGCCTGCGTTACATACTTACCGCAGCCACAGAAATCCTAAATGACTAGTGAGCTGTGTAATCACCTTTGATTTCACTGATAGGACTCTGATTCTTTCTGGTAAAAGAGACGGGGGCATTGAGGACTCTGAAAGGCAACACCACCAGGAGGGGAAAGAGAAACAGTTTCACTGGGACTATGTACTTATGATGTTTCTTTCCTCAACGAAGGACTCCATTGGAAGAACAGAGGGGAGCTTGAAGGGAGTCCTGTCATTTCTTCCTCCCAGTCTAAGAGGTTTAACACTCCTACTCTGTGCCAATGCCACAGTCGTCAATAGTTAACACAGCCACAAAGTCCTAACCCCGCCTATTCTACCATTTCTCTTCTTAAAATCTGATTTAAAAGATAAGCCTAACCTTAACCCTAACCTGAACCACCCTGCTAACCTAATGCCTAACCTTAATTTAAGACCATAAAGCACATTTTTGTTTTAATACATTTTTACAATATATTCCATTTGTGTTATCTAGTGGAAACCCAACGCCACGGCAAAACACCACCCTGACTGCAGCAGAAGCATAAGGAAACAGGACTTGGTTTCTAATTCTTATCCCCTATTACGGCTAACAAATTAAATGTTAGTTAAACAAACAATTACTATACAACCATTGTCAAGATGGTGGGAGTAGTACCATTTCAATATTATTTAGTACTTCTGATGTTGTCATATGAAAGATACACTATAGAAGTTCAGTTCCAAATTCCTCATGTCAAATTTTGGTTTGAATATTGGCTGTTTTCTAGTCATTTCCAAATCAAGTTATGTACCAAAACATGCATTTCATCAAGTCTATGTATACCAGGAAATGACATATGCTACAATACGGTCTAAAGGGGTACAACACATTACCAAAAGTATGTAAACATCTCATTCCAAAATCATGGGCATAAATATGGAGTTGGGTCCCTCTTTGCTGCTATAACAGCCTCCACTCTTCTGGGAAGGCTTTCCACTAGGTGTTGGAACATTGCTCCGGGGACTTGCTTCCATTCAGCCACAAGAGCATTAGTGATGTCATTGTATTCTGTAGCATTAGGATTTCCCTTCACTGGAACTAAGGGGCCTAGCCTGAACCATGGGAAACAGCCCCAGACCATTATTCCTCATCCACCAAACTTTACAGTTGGCACTATGCATTGGGGGCAGGTAGCATTCTCCTGGTATCCAGATTCATCTTTTGGACTGCCAGATGGTGAAGGGTGATTCATCACTCCAGAGGGCGCGTTTCCAGTGCTACAGAGTCTAATGGTGGTGAGCTTTACACCACTGGAACTTGGTAGTGAGTGTTGCAACCGAGGACAGACAATTTTTACTCACTAAGCGCTTCAGCACTCGGCAGTCCCGTCCTGTGAGCTTGTGTGGTTTACCACTTCGTGCCTGAGCAGTTGTTGCTCCTAGATCTTTCCACTTCACAATAACAGCACTTACAGTTGACCGAGGCAGCTCTAGCAGGGCATACATTTGACGAACTGACTTGTTGGAAAGGTGACATCCTATGATGATGACACGTTGAAAGTCACTGAGCTCTTCAGTAAAGCCATTCTACTGCCAATGATTATCTATGGACATTGCATGGCTGTATGCTCGATTTTATACACCTGTCAGCAATGGGTGTGGCTGATATAGCCGAATCCACTAATTTAAAGGGGTGTCCACATACTTTTGTATATATAGTGTAATTTCTGGACCATATTTATTTCTATTTAGGGGACCCCTTTTGGTTCAAGAGCACACCCAGAGCCAAAAGTTATGTATAGCCTCTTTAAATTATGTCTTTAATTGTTCTTTCTTATATCCCTTCCACCTCCATCAGCAATTAATTAATTTCCCCTACACCAACGCTGAGAACCGCTTTAACATTATGTAAAAAGCAAATGTACACATTCACACTATGGTACTTGGCTCCTAATTCAGTATGGCAGGGCCTAGTTATGGCTGGATTACCGTTGCCCAGGAGAAAGCCAGAAGAATAATATGACAGGGAAAATGTTGGCGGACCAAAGCAGAAACGCATGATGAAATTAGGTTTGATTAGCCTTATGGGTCCTTGTTTCAACTCTCGCGGGCCTATTTACTTTTAAACATGTGGTTGACATTCTTTCGGCTACACATTTCCCGGCATGTCTATTAAATCTAATATGAAAGTGGTTAAAAAAACTGTTTTGCACGTATGTGTGGGTATACGTCATGCAGGCAATTTTGGAAACTTGACGTCTGAAATGATAATATACCCCATATTGACGTCTACCTTGTCCCTGTATTATAAATACCATGCATAATGGATAAACAGTGTAATAGATATAGACAGACCTTAATATTTGGTGTCATTTATTACAATTAATTTGAATTTGAAAGTAACAGGGGGTATTATGTTGATGTTCTCGATGAGGACGAGCTTGAATAACACCATTCAAGCAGTGGCATAGCGCAGTTTTGCGGGCTTCCAAATTGAGAACGAGACACCATTTTATTTGTATTTTTTTTCAGCGAGCGTATGGAGTGTATGTGTGTGATTATGAATAATTAGAGGATTCTTAATTCATGAGCCGTTAGGTGTTATGAATAGCAATTTCTGTGACTCTCTCGGTGGCTCTTAAACAGACACTCTGAAAGGAGCTCACAGACCTGGCTCAGTTCTGCCTCTTTCTGGCAGCTATAATTGAGCTTAATAACTCCAGCACAGACATACAGAACCTCTTTGACACCTAGACCAAATTATCTAATGAAACGATCAAATAAGCATCATCCAGCCTTAGAATATCAAAGCGGGCGGCAGCTGGCAGCGTGTCGTGACATTTGGGCTTTTAATCACTGCCAGGCCTGCTTCCCCCCATGTCCTGTGGCCTTGCACTCATGTAGAGAGAGGGGACAAGTCTTTAGACTGGAGGATGGAGCAGTGAATAGAGTTGTTTTCTGCCAGGTGTCGAGGAGGAGACATTGGGTGACTGCTCCAATAATGGGCTATGACAAGTTGTAGGTTTGGCAGCAGGGGTGTGTGACAGTTGGGGAAAGTGTGTGTGCGTGCGTAAGTGCGTCCGTCCAGCCGTCTGTCTGTCCTACTCAAAAATAGTATTATGTTCTGTTTTCTATTATATGAATTGTTAATATAGTTTCTATAAAAAGAATTACCAATAAAATGTATTTACTTATTCACCTTCAAAATCTGTCATGAAACACTAAAACGTATTTAGAGGTTCCTTTTCTCTTCTCCTGCTATTTGTCAGCATGAGTGGCTATTCGGTAACAACCAGTGGAGCTCGATGGCGTGAGTCCAGAGACTGAGCACGTGCAGACCCAGTGCCCACTTTTTCCCTGCACTTGTTTGGTTACATTTGACTTTTCACGAGATAAGAACCAGATTTAGCTGTTAGCTCTGAGCAGCATTTGGGTAGAGGGCTCTGACAAAGAGAATGGGCGAGAAAAGTCTTATATATATACGACTGTGTAGTCTGCTATATCTCTGCAAGCATGCCCTATTATGTTACCTTTCAAGTGCTTTGTCGCTGGAGAGCATACTATTCTGTTTTTTCTCGCCTGTTGGCTCACTAAAACGGCATCAGTGTTGTTTTAAGGACCTAGTTTAACGGGAGTGGGCGCTGAACGTTTCGAGTTAGACATAGTGTTTATTTATGGAATATTTCTTGACACATACTTACACCATTATCGTCCCATTCTTGTTAGGCCCCCAAGTGCCGTCTAAGACAGTCAGCAGTAGGCTAATTGAATGTTGTTCAAAGCCCATAGAATGAATGATTCCAAATACAGTGTTTCTCATTAACTTGCAAACATGTTTTGTATGGTGATTGGAATGAGCCAACTGATGCTAGGCTAACTACAAAAACAGAGGCACTGCATTGTTTGTGAAATGTGTTGCTGTAAAACAATACAGTACTTTACAGCTAACAAGAATATACAGTATATTATATCTGTTTCACAATTATCTGGTTTTGCTGTTGTTCGGGACAAGTGCTTGCAGCAACACTTTGCTAACTGGCTAACACAACAAAGCTAGCTAGCCAGTTTCTGTTTGTTAGGAGGTGCAGAAAAGGATGAGCATTTCCTCAAGCATAACAGAAGCGTTCATCTGTCAGACAGTCATGTCCACCCAAATCAGACGGATGTTGAAAGTCGAGGGAGGGTGTAAACAATTGGCCTGGTTTTGACAAGTCCAATGCCTTGGGCAAACACCCTTTGTCTAGCTTTCCTCAAACTCTTTGTCAGAGTGCTTGCACTCACCTCATGTTCTTGCAAAGCTGGCTGGGGATAGTTGTCTTTAGTCACCATGTTTAGATAAGGCCTCCTCCTTAACACTCCCGGATTTACCAAGGGCTCTGCTCAATTAGGAGTTCAAATACTTTGGAAACAGGTAGGGATTTTTCTCCCTACCCCCCAGTCCCCACTAATTTCATGGCCTAAAGCTATTGACTTGTCTGCTGCAGCAGAGGACAGGTAGAGCCAACTCAGAAGGCAGAAAAATCACAATAATTCTTCAACTGACCTTGAGGGAGGTCTTCTCTCTCTCTCTCTCTCTCTCTCTCTCTCTGTCTTCCCCTCTCTCTCTTCCTCCCTCTCTCTCTCTTTCTCCCTCTGTCTCTTCCTCCCTCTCTCTCCTCTCTGCTCTCTTTACCATCTGGATCAGCTGCCAAGGGAAGGATCTGTCTGCGTGACCCTGTTGTCAAGGACACGTGAGAATTAGGAAAAGTGGACTTGTTTCAAACAATTATATAAATTACTTGAATATCTTGAAACAAAAAGGAGAAGAAATAAATGTATTAGAAATGTTGACTGTCAGCTTACATTTCCACTCAAGAGTATGTTTTTGTGAGTCACAGACAAGGTCCAATAGGGGAGTGATTTGGTGATTTGCGGCTACCAGGTGTGTTTAGTATTGGAGGATTGAATCTTTGTGTTTGGTTGTACTTTTTTAATCATGTCTAACAAGCACCTGTCAGAGACTTACAGAGAGAGAGGTTGTGACCCGTTGCTTCGAACCCTGAAATGGATACCCTTTAATAGAGGCCGGCCTGTTAAATTGTAATTGAATGTTACACAGAACTCTGAACTAAAATGGTCTCTTTTTTCCATAAGCGTGTGGGATTTAGGCAGACGCTCCAATGACAGGTTAATTTCTACACTGAGGAGTTGTAGTATGAAGTGTTTTTGTTCTTAAGTCACTCCCTCAAAAAACGGCTTGTATTAATGATAATTGGGGAAATGGTGACACACATCTCGCCTCCTTGTTTATTCACCAGTTTTTAAGAATTCAAGAAACATCGTTTTTTTTGTATTTACTTAATACTCAAGTAACGGCAACAACAAAAAAACTAGGGTTGATAGTTTTGGTTGTTGTTTTTTTATATACAAAATAGATATTGTTGGATAAATGGATGTTATTTCATTAGATTTTATTAGGATCTTGTTTAGTCCTCATTTGGACTAATCTTCCAAGAGTCCTTAAACATTAAAATACCATTTATAATACGATCACATTTTTACATATAACACTGTTACAAAGAGACTTAAATGGTTCTAAAGTATTGTTTGAATGTATATATGGAAAGGTTTTTGGTTTGCTCAGATAAATTATTCAATTTCTTTATTGCTCTGAATCGAAATGTTATTTTGCCTATTTCTCTTTTCTGTCTGGATAACACAGATGGTGGACAATCTATTCCTAGTATTAACTGAATGGTTGTCTCTAACCAACTTAATACTGTTGTGAATGGAGTTTGGCCTTTTTAAATGGTGTACATTGTGAAATAAAAATAATCATGTTTTTTTCAATGATCTTGTTGATTGATGACCAACCAAGAGCATTGTGAATGACTACAACAGAATAACCATATTTACACCTTAAAACAATCCTTGCTGCGTTGTTCTGTGCAATCTGCAGCCTCCTAATTTAACGTGCTGATGCATTTCCCCAGACCACAGAACATTAGTTCACCTGACTCCCAATTAATGTTTGGGTTCTTTGCTTAAGAATCTCCCGGTAAATATTTAGCTATTGTTCGGATCATGCATGCAGTTTGATATTTTTTCTGACATACAGTAGATTAGTTATTTGAGACGACCATGATAGGCAGTGGTATAGCTGCACCCCTAGTAGTTTGTTTTCTGCCACTTCCTTAATTTGTATCCCCCCCATACTTAATTGTATACCATGCTGCATTGAACTTTTCTTGATGGAACAGACCAACAAAACCTTGGTTTTCTTGGTGTTCAAAACAAGTTTGTTCAGCTCCCAGGGTACAGAACCCAAATTATTTTGAAATTGCTCACTATTAAATGTTTCAAGTCTCTTGACCACAATCCTTGGGTGTTTGTTTGGAACCTTAGTGTTCATGGTTATGGTCTGTCCAGCCCACTGGCATTGATCTGGCTTTTAAGCAATGAAATGGTATATTACAGAAGATCAGGTCAATGCATGTGTCTGAACAGTGACCTAAAATAGTTGATGATCTAGTATCATTAACCATTTGTTTCAAACCACAGCTCTCTGCATATCTCATTAATTTAGTTCACTTTGAATAATTATGATCCTTCCAATTTATTTAAAAAATAACCCAAGATAAATACATCTCTGTTACTATCTATGGCCTGGTCAAACCCAGTGCATAAGTCATCTAGATAGGACACCTTAGAGCTAGGAGGTTTATAGACACATCCTACCAATATGGGTGCCTGGTTAGGCAGATCTACTTGAGCCCATAGTGCCACTATTTGACATACATTAAGGTCATCCCTCTTCTTAAAAGGTATATGATGATTGTGGACAACAGGAAAAAGAGGACAGAGCACCCCCCATTTTCATCGATGGGGATGCAATGGAGCAGGTTGAGAGCTTCAAGTTCCTTGGTGTCCACATCACCAACAAACTAACATGGTCCAAGCACACCAGGACAGTCATGAAGAGGGCACAACAAAACCTATTCTCCTCAGGAGACTGAAAAGATTTGGCATGGGTCCTCAGATCCTCAAAAGGTTCTACAGCTGCACCATGGAGAGCATCCTGACTGGTTGCATCACTGCCTGGTATGGCAACTGCTTGGCCTCCGACCACAAGGCACTACAGGGGGTAGTGTGAAAAGCCCAGTACATCACTTGGTCCAAGCTTCCTGCCATCCAGGACCTCTATACCAGGCGGTGTCAGAGGAAGGCCCTAAAAATTGTCAAAGACTCCAGCCACCCTAGTCATAGACTGTTCTCTGCTACCGCACGGCAAGCGGTACCGGAGTGCCAAGTCTAGGTCCAAGAGGCTTCTAAACAGCTTCTACCCCCAAGCTAAAAGACTCCTGAACACCTAATCAAATGGCTACCCAGACTATTTGCATTCACCCCCCTCCCTCTCTTTTACACAGCTGCTACTCTCTGTTGTTATCATCTATGCATAGTCACTTCAATAACTGTACTTACATGTACATATTACCTCAACTAACCGGTGCCCCGCACATTGACTCTGTACCGGTACCCTCCTGTATATAGTCTCGCTATTGTTATTTTACTGCTGGTCTTTAATGCTCTTGTTACTTTTATTACTTCTTTTTATCCATATTTTTTAAACTGCATTGTTGGTTAGAGGCTTGTAATTAAGCATTTCACTGTAAGGCCTAGGTCTATGCATGTGACTAATAACATTTTATTTTGATTCTGAATGTACAGTGCTACACCCACACCATTCCCATTCATGTCCCTTCTCAGTAGATTATATCCATGAATATTTATTTGCCCATCATTTACAGATGCATCCAAATGCGTTTCGGTCAAAGCTAAAATATTAATATTATTTATGTTGAACAAATTAAAAACCTAATTTATTTTTCTCGGAAGGCTAGATACATTAACCTGAGCTATATGCAGCCCTTTCCATGTCAAGTGGAGATCAATGGAGCATGTATTCATTATAGTTGAAGTTGTCATGATATACTACAACACACAAACTCAGATTTGAACATTGGAAATAGCCAGGGAGTTACTCTAGAGTCCTGATACAGTTGGATTAAAATAGCCAGGGAGTTGCTCTCATGTCCTGATACAGTTGGATTAAAATAGCTAGGGAGTTACTCTAGAGTCCCGATACAGTTGGATTAAAATAGCCAGGGAGTTGCTCTCGAGTCCTGATACAGTTGGATTCAAATAGCTAGGGAGTTACTCTAGAGTCCCGATACAGTTGCCACCAAGGTGACTCGTTGGTTCAGGCAATGCTTTTCTTTCATGATTGGATACCTTTTTCTCCTTTCATTGATCTCCGTGGGGAAGTGATCTTTCATTCCAAAATCAGTGTTTCTGAATTCTCTGCTCCTGCTCTTCATCTTTTCCTTTTGCTTAAAATGTTCAAAACATGCAACAATCGCCCGTGGCCTATTCCCAGAGGCCTAACCCATTCTGGAGAAAGTGACATATCTGTAGGCAGTTTCAGTTGAGTGGATGCAGTTGATGTTAAAATCAAAGGCTTCAAAATCAAGCTTCCTATACAGTGAGGGAAAAAAGTATTTGATCCCCTGCTTTTGTACGTTTGCCCACTGACAAAGAAATGATCAGTCTATAATTTTAATGGTAGGTTTATTTGAACAGTGAGAGACAGAATAACAACAACAAAAAACCAGAAAAACACATGTCAAAAATGTTAGAAATTGATTTGCATTTTAATGAGGGAAATAAGTATTTGAACCCCTCTTAATCAGAAAGATTTCTGGCTCCCAGGTGTCTTTTATACAGGTAACGAGTTGAGATTAGGAGCACACTCTTAAAGGGAGTGCTCCTAATCTCAGTTTGTTGTAAAAAAGACACCTGTCCACAGAAGCAATCAATCAATCAGATTCCAAACTCTCCGCCATGGCCAAGACTGTCTTGGTTCTGTTTGGGTGTCTGGCAAGACTGTAAACTCTCCTTCCAGACTCATATTAAGCATCTCCAATCCCAAATTAAATCTAGAATCTGCTTCCTACTTCACAACAAAGCCTCCTTCGCTCATGCTGCCAAATATACCCTCGTAAAACTGACTATCCTGCCGATCCTTGACTTCGGCAATGTCATTTACAAAATAGCCTCCAACACTCTACTCAGCAAATTGGATGCAGTCTATCACAGTGCCATCCGTTTTGTCACCATAACCCCATATACTACCCACCATTGCGACCTGTATGCTCTCATTGGCTGGTCCTTGCTGCATATTCGTTGCCAAACCCACGGGCAAGTCTTTGCTATGTAAAGCGCTGCCTTATCTCAGCTCACTGGTCACCAAAGCAACACCCACCCGTAGCATGTGCTCCAGCAGGTATATCTCACTGGTCATCCCCAAAGCCAACACCCCCTTTGGCCGCCTTTCCATCCAGTTCTCTGCTGCCAACGACTGGAACGAACTGCAAAAATCACTGAAGCTGGAGACTCATATCTTCCTCACTAACTTCAAGCATCGGCTGTCAGAGCAGCTTACCGATCGCTGCAGCTGTACACAGCCCATCTGTAAATAGCTACCAACTACCTACCTCATCCCCATATGTTTTTCTGCTCTTTTGCACCCCAGTATTTCTACTTGCACATCCTCATCTGCACATCTATCACTCCAGTGTTAGTTGATAAATTGTAATTACTTCACCACTATGGCCTATTTATTGCCTTACCTCCTTACTTCATTTGCACACACTGTATACAGATTTTCTATTGTTTTATTGACTGTACGTTTGTTTATCCCATGTGTAACTGTTACTGTTTTTGTCGCACTGCTTTGCTTTACCTTGGTCAAGTCGCAGTTGTAAATGAGAACTTGTTTTCAACTGGCCTACCTGGTTAAATAAATTATATATTTTTTAAACCCCAACAACACCTAACCCTAATTCTACCGGTAACCCTAAACCTAACCCCTAAGCCTAAAATAGCCTTTTTCCTTGTGTGGACAACAAAATGTTCCCCACTTGCAAAAATGTTCCTTTTGGACATTTGGTCCCCACAAGGATAGTAAAACCAAACACACACACACACACACATCCCTCTGGGCTGTGTTTACAGTAGGGCAGCAGCAGAGGGAGTATGGCCACTGTATGTGTGGCTCAGAGGGATGTCAGCCTCCAGTCCCTAGAATAACCTCACAGTGTGTCAATAACCTTACTGTGTGTCAATAACCTCACATGTTGTCTATCTTAGCCACACCAACAACCTTTAACCACTCTCACAGTCCTTCCCTCATTCACCTCTGTATGTTCCTGTACGCTTTTCTTCTACTTGCAATATTCTGCTTTTTATTTCAGCTCTGTACGGTTCAGTGTATTAAATAACCAGACAACTCAAGTCTCAAGGTGTAAGTTAAATCCAGTCCCATTTGTCAGCATGATGAAGGCATTGGCAGGAGGAAGGGGAGGCACATTGAGCAAGAAGAAAGAAAAGCTGGGATTGAGCTTGTCTAATGTTTCCAAAATGGCTAACTGCGAACTGTTCTATAATTGATACGTGGACCCCAGAGGGCATGACTCCTGTCAGATCAACCACAGAGACGGACTGCCAGGACCGCACACTGCAGGGAATACTGCTGGGTAATTAGCCCTGTTTAACCATTTCCTGATTTGAAGAACATAAAGAGCGGGGCCACAATCACATGAACAATAGACGCTCACTTAGCCCAAACCCTCAAAGTAAGTATTCAACCGTTGCTAACATTTAAGTGAAAATGCCCAATATCAAAACTGAACCATATGACTTGTGCCTCACCTGCAGTCCAGTGCAAGTGAACAGTGTTCTGTTCAGCTAGTTAACAGTGTTCTGTTCAGCTAGTTTCAACAGGTTAACAGTGTTCTGTTCAGCTAGTTTCAACAGGTTAACAGTGTTCTGTTCAGCTAGTTTCAACAGGTTAACAGTGTTCTATTCAGTCAGTTTCAGCAGGTTAACAGTGTTCTGTTCAGCTAGTTTCAACAGGTTAACAGTGTTCTGTTCAGCTAGTTTCAACAGGTTAACAGTGTTCTGTTCAGCTAGTTTCAACAGGTTAACAGTGTTCTGTTCAGCTAGTTTCAACAGGTTAACAGTGTTCTGTTCAGCTAGTTTCAACAGGTTAACAGTGTTCTGTTCAGCTAGTTTCAACAGGTTAACAGTGTTCTATTCAGTCAGTTTCAGCAGGTTAACAGTGTTCTGTTCAGCTAGTTTCAACAGGTTAACAGTGTTCTGTTCAGCTAGTTTCAACAGGTTAACAGTGTTCTGTTCAGCTAGTTTCAACAGGTTAACAGTGTTCTGTTCAGCTAGTTTCAACAGGTTAACAGTGTTCTGTTCAGCTAGTTTCAGCAGGTTAACAGTGTTCTATTCAGTCAGTTTCAGCAGGTTAACAGTGTTCTATTCAGTCAGTTTCAGCAGGTTAACAGTGTTCTATTCAGTCAGTTTCAGCAGGTTAACCGTGTTCTATTCAGTCCGTTTCAGCAGGTTAACAGTGTTCTATTCAGTCAGTTTCAGCAGGTTAACAGTGTTCTATTCAGTCCGTTTCAGCAGGTTAACAGTGTTCTATTCAGTCAGTTTCAGCAGGTTAACAGTCTTCTATTCAGTCAGTTTCAGCAGGTTAACAGTGTTCTGTTCTGCTAGTTTCAGCAGGATGCACAAGAAGCAGCAGCTCAAAATGGAAATATATCTATCTACACAATGTTTAACTTGTTATTCTTCTGGTAACATTATATAGAGTCAAATCAAATCAAATTGTTTTAGTCACATGCGCTGAAGGGAGAGGAATGGGAATGGTAGGGGTGTAGCACTGTACATTCAGAATCAGAATCAAATCAAATGTTATTAGTCACATGCATAGACCTAGACCTTACAGTGAAATGCTTAATTACAAGCCTCTAACCAACAACGCAGTTTAAAAAAGAAGAAGAAGAAATAAAAGGAACAAGTCATTTAAGAACAGCAGTAAAATAACAATAGCGAGACTATATACAGGGGGTACTGGTACAGAGTCAATGTGGAGACTATATACAGGGGGTACTGGTACAAAGTCAATGTGGAGACTATATACAGGGGGTACCGGTACAGAGTCAATGTGGAGACTATATACAGGGGGTACTGGTACAAAGTCCATGTGGAGACTATATACAGAGGGTACCGGTACAGAGTCAATGTGGAGACTATATACAGGGGGTACTGGTACAAAGTCAATGTGGAGACTATATACAGGGGGTACTGGTACAAAGTCAATGTGGAGACTATATACAGGGGGTACTGGTACAGAGTCAATGTGGAGACTATATACAGGGGGTACTGGTACAGAGTCAATGTGGAGACTATATACAGGGGGTACTGGTACAGAGTCAATGTGGAGACTATATACAGGGGGTACTGGTACAGAGTCAATGTGGAGACTATATACAGGGGGTACTGGTACAGAGTCAATGTGGAGACTATATACAGGGGGTACTGGTACAGAGTCAATGTGGAGACTATATACAGGAGGGTACCGGTACAGAGTCCATGTGGAGACTATATACAGGGGGTACTGGTACAGAGTCCATGTGGAGACTATATACAGGGGGTACTGGTACAGAGTCCATGTGGAGACTATATACAGGGGGTACCGATACAGAGTCCATGTGGAGACTATATACAGGGGGTACTGGTACAGAGTCCATGTGGAGACTATATACAGGGGGTACTGGTACAGAGTCCATGTGGAGACTATATACAGGGGGTACCGATACAGAGTCCATGTGGAGACTATATACAGGGGGTACTGGTACAGAGTCCATGTGGAGACTATATACAGGGGGTACTGGTACAGAGTCCATGTGGAGACTATATACAGGGGGTACCGGTACAGAGTCAATACAAAGTTAGTCGAGGTAATTGAGTTAATATGTACATGTAAGTAGAGTTATTAGAGTGACCATGCATAGATGAATAGATGATAACAACAGAGAGTAGCAGCTGTGTAAAAGAGTGGCTTGGGGGGGGGGGGGGGGGGGGGGGGTAGCCATTTGGTCCAGGAGTCTTATGGCTTGGGGGTAGAAGCTGTTTAGAAGCCTCTTGGACTGAGACTTGGCGCTCCGGTACCGCTTGCCGTGCGGTAACAGAAAGGACAGTCTATGACTAGGGTGGCTGGAGTCTTTGACAATTTTTAGGGCCTCCCTCTGACACTGCCTGGTATAGAGGTCCTGGATGGCAGGATACTTGGCCCCAGTGATGTACTGGGCCGTACGCCATACCCTCAAATATATTAATGTGCATAAAATGCTTCACAATAAACCATAACATTTCAAGGTGTATTATATCTGCGCATGTGCATGGTTTCTCTTCATGCTGTGTGCAGCGTAGTAGCCAGGGCACCGAAACAGTCCGAGAAGTTGAGACTGGTGCTTCAACACTCTTAGTTGTTGCAGAAGTTGACCCATTATGCTATTTACTTTCTGCATCATATCGCTGAGTCTACAAAAACATTTTGTGAAATAGTCAGAACCAAGACATTTTGTGGCATGGTCAGAACCAAGACATGTCATGACATGGTCAGAACCAATACATTCTGTGAAATGGTCTGGATTAAGAATTTTTTTGAAATGGTCAGAACCAAGACATTTTGTAAAATGGTCAGAACCATGACATTTTGTGAAACAGAGGTCATACTGTGATGTGTTCATGTCACTGTGTTCCAGTGTGCTCCAAAGGAAGTCAGACAGCCACATGACTACTCACTTGGAGTGAAGTGCTACCTTCTCACTTCAACCGTGTCCATTTCCATGCTGTGGCCCCAACAAAACAAAAAGACATTGTGATGAGTCATCAATAATTAATGGAAGGCTGGACAAGGAGCTCAATGCCACCTCGACACAATGGCCATGACAGGATGAAGAGGATCCCCCCCTACCAGCCTCGGCCTGCCGCCACAGATCATCATTATCATTGTTTAGACTTGCTTCTGACTTAGAGAAACACACAGCGATAATGAAATAAGCCATTTATTTTCTACTGCAGTTTTACGAGGACTCGGGGCTCCTTTTTGGTCCAAAACAACCACCAGCATCCCTAAATAAATGGTATAGCCAAATTGGGACTGCAATGATTAAATGAAAGCACATTGTTGACCCAGACGATCATATGTCAGTGACGCTGCAGATGAATGCAGTGATGCCATGTTTGACCTTTAAATGTAAACTTTGTGTATGCGTTTTTTTTTTATGTATTTTTTTTTTTTTTTTTTTTTTTTTTTTACCTTTATTTAACCAGGCAAGTCAGTTAAGAACACATTCTTATTTTCAATGACGGCCTGGGAACAGTGGGTTAACTGCCTGTTCAGGGGCAGAACGACAGATTTGTACCTTGTCAGCTCGGGGGTTTGAACTCACAACCTTCCGGTTACTAGTCCAACGCTCTAACCACTAGGCTACGCTGCCGCCCCGTGTATGCCGCGTTAAGCTAATTTAAAACACAAAGAGTTTACATTTAAACATGGCATCACTGTCTTGGTTCTGACCATTTAGCCTTGTTTCTGCCTTAGAGAAACAAACAGTGACGCTGCAGATTAGTTCAGTGATGCCACGTTTAACGTTTAAATGTAAAGCCTTTGTGTTTGTTGTGTAAAGCTAGCTGCGACCAAATAGGAGCCTTAAATTCTCGTAAAACTGTAGTAGGAAATAAATTGGGTATTTCGTTAGTGCTGTTTGTTTCTCTAAGCCAAGGAACGAGGCCTAAATGATCAGAACCAAGACAGTGATGCCACGTTTAACGTTTAAAGGTCAACACTTTGTGTTAAAATAGTTTTAAGCACCATGCACAAAGGGTTTACATTTAAAAGGTAAACGTGGCATCACTGCACTAATCTGCAGCGTCCCTGTTTGTCTCTCTAAGCCAGCAACAAGTAGGAGAGAAAATGCTTTGTGATTGTCCAGAGTTAGCTCAGCATTTCCTTTTGTTTAATAGTATGTGTAATCACTGATCAGATGGGACTGGCTTTGGACTTGAATCCAGACCACATATTGCTGTAGTCTGACTCTGGCCACTATAGTCCTCTACAAATTGTATTTCGTTTTTTTTTTTACCTTTAATAGAGAGTCATTAGTGTTTTATGTTGACTTGCTATACTATCTGATCGGAAAAAGCAGAGGCAGAGATCAATTATTTTATAAATTGCGGTACTCGTCTCTTCTACATTTTGTTTTGGTGAAAAAAATAACGACTTAGTCGGCTACAGCGGAATCATATTATCCGCTCCCTCTTTGTTATTTCTTCACCTCTGTCTCCCTGTCACTTATTCACTCTTTCAAAAACACAGACAAAAAAAAGTCATTTTGTCTGTAATAGAACCAAAACAGTCATATAGAAATAACAACGTGTATGGGTGGGTAAACCCTGGGTGCTTTGTGCTCCCACCTGGCTGCAGGTAAGCAGGTTGCACAGGTAGGCATTTAACAAGCCCTCCACAGGGCTGTCTGCCCCACTTAACACCTGACATACCCCCTCCATGCCGACCTCTGACCCCCGACCCCTGAGTGACAGCCAAGGAGACGTCTCTTAGATACTTTCCTTTCTCCGCACCCTCTTCTTTTCTTCTCGTCCACTCGGTGAGTGCTGCAGAGTGAGACAAGGTGAAAGGTATCCCACCGGTTTCAAGAGGGGGGCCGCACAGGTGTTCATGCCTCCACACCTCTCAAGTTCAAAAGACTCCTTAGCAACCAGGGTAACAGTCAAACAATGTCCCTCCCCCACCTCTCTCTAACTCCCTAAGGGGACAGTGTCCTCTGTTTTACTGTCAGCCTAGGGAGGAAGACAGAATAGAGTAGTTTGCTTTCAAATGAATGATTTATGTGTACAATGTTGTATACCCTTATCCTCGATCTATGCTCTATCTCAGTCACTGACAACAGAAATACATACAGCAAATACCTGCACATACAGTACATTAGAATAATACCTTACACACAGATCTCACAGACAGGGTCATGCTTATCCCCCTGTATCACATTGGTCCCTCACCTAAGATCTAGATTTTTTTCTTGGACCGTCCACATTTCCCGGCTCCTGCAGGTTTATGGGTTCCCCAAAAATGGGAGCTGGTCCAAGCATTACTAGTAACATTAGTGTCAGTAATTTAATGCTCAGGTGTGAATGGATTCTCAAACAAGCCGGGGAGGCCCCCGGCGAGGCCTGCGTCGGACCTCCAGGGCCAGCGGCAGGTTTAAATAAATACGCCGCTGAGCAGACATGTCGGCAGCTGGGGCCCGATATGGCCGCCGCTGTTTGTGTTGTGGCTTTGCTGGGGCGCTGAGGAGAGAGAGCTGAGGAGAGCCCAGCAGCCTGCTCCTACCATGTTTCCTGGGAGAAGTGAGTAAAAAAACCTGAGGAGAGAAATAAGTGGAACCTGAAAACTAGACTGTGTGCTATGTGCAGTTGCATGTGTGTGGGCAGCTTATGAGATCTAATGGTTTCTGTGTCAATGTTATCATTTAGTGCAGCTCTCGTGAATTCACTTCCTCAAGCCAACCCCTGATATTTGCTGTGATTTTTTTATGCAGTTGTACAACCCTCTTCCCTTGATCAGCCACTGACCGTATGTGTATATGACATGTCATTAGGGCTGGACGATATATCAAATTCATTTGATTAATTATAATGTATGTTTTGGCGCGATATTCCAAATTCCTGCCTGTATAGCAAGAATCAAGTTTATTTCCATTTTTTGTTTTTATGAGCATTTATGTCCACTTGTTCTTATGGTTCTCTTTTTGGTCTCGTCTCCTTTGCTCCTTCTGCTGTGACTGTGCTCCTTCTCATTAACACACCAAGCCCCTCCACCACACAATAAGCCCCACCCAAAAAATCAAGATATACAGTACTAGTCAAAAGTTCAGACACACCTACTCAAGGGTTTTTCTTTATTTTTACTATTTTCTACATTGTTTTGATGTCTTCACTGTTATTCTACAATGAAATAACACATTTTGAATCATGTAGTAATCAAAAAAAGTGTTAAACAAATTGAGATTCTTCAAAGAAGCCACCCTTTGCCTTGATGACAACTTTGCAAACTCTTGGCACTCTCTCAACCAGCTTTATAAGGTAGTCACTTGGAATGCATTTCAATTAACAGGTCTGCCTTGTTAAAAGTTCATTTGTGGAATTTATTTCCTTTTAATGCATTTGTCACGTTCTGACCTTATTTCCTTTATTATGTCTTTGTGTGAGTTTGGTCAGGCGAGTTGGGTGGGTAGTCTGTTCTTTTTTCTTTGTTGTATTTCTGTGTTTGGCCTGGTATGGTTCTCAATCAGAGGCAGCTGTCGATCGTTGTCTCTGATTGAGAATCCTACTTAGGCAGCCTGTTTTCCCCATTTTGGTTGTGGGTGATTATTTTCTGTCAGTGTTTCTTCATTACCTTACAGGACTGTTCGTTTGTCGTTTTTGTTGTTTTGTTCAGTTGTTTATTAAAATAATAAAACAACTGGTGTGTTCAGTTGTTTTATTACCACGCTGCGCATTGGTCCTCCTCTCTTTCTCCAGATGACAACCGTTACAATGTTTGAGCCAATCAGTTGTGCTGTGACAAGGTAGGGTTGGTATACAGAAGATAGCCCTATTTGGTAAAATATCAAGTCCATATTATGGCAAGAACAGCTCAAATAACCAACGAGAAATGACAGTACATCATTACTTTAAGACATGAAGGTCAGTCAAGGCGGCACATTTGAAGAACTTTGAAAGTTTCCTCAAGTGCAGTCTCAAAAACCATCAAGCGCCATGATGAAACTGGCTCTCATGTGGACCCCCACAGGAAAGGAAGACCCAGAGTTACCTCTGTTGCAGAGGATGAGTTCATTAGAGTTAACTGCACCTCAGAAATTGCAGCCCAAATAAATGCTTCATAGAGTTCAAGTAACAGACACATCTCAACATCAACTGTTCAGAGGAGACTGTGTGAATCAGGCCATCATGGTCAAATTGCTGCAAATAAACCACTACTAAAGGACACCAATAAGAAGAAGAGACTTGTTTGGACCAAGAAACACGAGCAATGGACATTAGACCGGTGGAAATCTGTCCTTTGGTCTGATGAGTCCAAATTTGAGATTTTAAGTTCCAACCGCCATTTCTTTGTGACACGAGTAGGTGAACGGATGATCTCTGCACGTGTGGTTCCCACCATGAAGCATAGAGGAGGAGGTGTGATTGTGGCAGGATGCTTTGCTGGTGACACTGTCAGTGATTTATTTAGAATTCAAGGCACTCTTAACCAGCATGGCTACCACATCATTCTGCAGTGATATGACACCACATCTGGTTTGCGCTGCGTGGGACTATCATTTGTTTTTCAACAAGATCACGACAAGTGCTCAGCATATGTGGGAACTCCTTCAAGACGGTTGTAAAAGTATTCCTCGTGAAGCTGGCTGAGAGAATGCGAAGAGTGTGCAAAGTTATCATCAAGGCAAAGGGTGGCTACTTTGAAGAATCTCAAATATAAAATATATTTTAATTTGTTAAACACTTTTTTTGGTTACTACATGATTCCATATGTGTTATTTCATAGTTTTGATGTCTTCAATATTATTCTACAATGTAAAAAATGGTAAAAATAAAGAGGAAAAAAAAACCTACATGTCATATTTAGCAGGATATCCTAAACTAGTTGTAAAGGATGGGTCTTGCTTATCTTCTGGTAATTCACCAAACACAGGTTAATGATGTATAAAGTTGCCTCTATGGCATATTATATTATAGGTACAAGACCATCTGTATGGATTGCAAATGTATTAACAGTGATGGGATGAAAACATTAGATAAGACATTTAATGCAACAGGCGTATATATTAGTTTGATGTTATCAGGGATTTTAAGCTTGCAAGTTTCTACGCATGTTTGAAACATATGGCATAGTCGGTAAGGGAGAGAAAGAGATGGACAGAGAGAGAGAGAGATCATGGGGAGGAGGAGGAGGAGGAGACCAGATGGGGCTGGGAGGGATGGTTTACGGATTAAGAGCTCAAAGAAAAGCAAAAAAGAAGGATCAGTTTCAAATATTTCTTTCCAGCCTGCCAGAAATCCTTACTTGATGGTCGGACTGTCATTAAAAGACTAGAGCTGTTGATTCCTTCAGGCTCTCGGCCAAAGATGGTATAAAGAAAGTGCACTTCTAAGTCCTGGGCTAAATCCACTGAATCCACAGAGAGCCCAGAAAGACACCTGCAGGATATATGATACTGTATATTTTATTCAATTTGTAAGGGTCAAGTGAATTACCATCATTATGCATTTGCTCAGCACTGTAGACACCCTTATTGAGCCATCTGTTTTCCTTACAACACTACTCTTGCTTTTCCATGGATACATTTATAGAGATATAGAGGTATAGAGATGTAGGTGTAGAGATATAGAGGTATAAAGATAGAGGTATAGACATGTAGGTATAGAGATATAGAGGTATAGCCATGTAGAGATAGAGGTACAGATGTATAGAGGTATAGAGATATAGAGGTATAGCCATGTAGAGATAGAGGTACAGATGTATAGAGGTATAGAGATATAGAGGTATAGGGGTATAGAGTTATAGAGATAGAGGTATAGAGATTCAGATTCAGAGATTGAATTACTATCATTATGCATTTGCTCAGCACTGTAGACACCCTTATTGAGCCATCTGTTTTCCTTACAACACTACTGTTGCTTTTCCATGGATACATTTATAGAGATATAGAGGTACAGAGGTACAGAGGTATAGAGATATAGAGATATAGAGGTATAGTGGTATAGAGATATAGAGGTATAGAGATATAGAAATATAGAGGTATAGAAGTATAGAGGTATAGAGATATAGAGGTATAGACATGTAGCGGTATAGAGATATAGAGGTATATAAATATAGAGGTATAGAAGTATAGAGATATAGAGGTATAGACATGTAGCGGTATAGAGATATAGAGGTATAGAGATATAGAAATATAGAGGTATAGAAGTATGGCGGTATAGAGATATAGAGGTATAGACATGTGGCGGTATAGAGGTATAGAGCTATAGAGGTATAAAGATATAGAGGTATAGACATGTAGAGGTATAGAGATAGAGGTATAGAAGTATAGAGGTATAGAGGTTTAGAAATATAGAGGTATAGAGGTATAGAGATATAGAAATATAGAGGTATAGAGATATAGAGATATAGAAATATAGAAGTATAGAGGTATAGAGATATAGAAATATAGAGGTATAGAGATATAGAAATATAGAGGTATAGATGTATAGAGGTATAGAAATATAGAGGTATAGAGATATAGAAATATAGAGGTATAGAGATAAAGAAATATAGAGGTATAGAAGTATAGAGATATAGAAATATAGAGGTATAGAGATATAGAAATATAGAGGTATAGAGATATAGAAATATAGAGGTATAGAGATATAGAAATATAGAGGTATAGAAGTATAGAGGTATAGAGATAGAAATATAGAGGTATAGAGATATAGAAATATAGAGGTATAGAGATAGAAATATAGAGGTATAGAAGTATAGAGGTATAGAAATATAGAGGTATAGAGATATAGAAATATAGAGGTATAGAGATATAGAAATATAGAGGTATAGAAGTATAGAGGTATAGAGATATAGAAATATAGAGGTATAGAGATATAGAAATATAGAGGTATAGAGATATAGAAATATAGAGGTATAGAAGTATAGAGGTATAGAGATTCAGATTCAGAGATTCTGAGTGTTTAATAGTCACATGTACAGGGTTGCAGGTGTGATTGCAGGGTAAAGTGAAAATCTTACGTGCCGAGCTCCCTCATGCAGGACTAAGTCAAATAAATAATGAAAATTGTATTAAAAAATAGAAATAGCACAATATACAACATAACAACTGTGGTAGTGATGAATAAATAAATGTCCATTGGGGTGGAGGCAGAGTAAAGACAGTTGAGGGTGTGTGGAGGGGATGGGGGGGGGGGGGGGGGACCATAGTGGGGAAGCATGATCATTGAAGGGGTGTGGGAAAATAAAAACTATAAAAATGTGAATAAAAAAATTATTAATATACGTATTAACAACTGCAACAGTAATGAATGTTGTTGGGGTGGGGGCAGAGTAAAAGTCTGTTGGGGGGGTGGGGGGGAAATGTCCATGGGGGAGCCGCATGTAAAGTAAGTGACCGTTGAGAGGGTGTGGGGGGGAAATGTCCACAGGGGGAATAGCAGGGGGGAGGGAGGGGGCAGATAGCTGACTAGTGGTGGCTATTCAGCAGCCTGATGATCTGGGATTAGAAACTATTGTCCAGTCTTTCAGTTTTTTCCATGATGCTCCTGTACTACTCGCGTTCAGCTGCACGTATCACCCTCTGAAGCGCCTTGCAGTCCGCTGTGGTGGAGTTGCCATACCAGGCTGTGATGCAGCCCGACAGTATGCTCTCGATGGTGCTCCTCTAGAACACTGAGGGCCCTCGTGGACAGGCCAAATTTTTTCAGTCGCTGTCGTGCCTTCTTCACTAAGATGTCTGTGTGGTTAGACCATTTCAGCTTCACTGAGATGTGTAAGCCAAGGAATTAGAATTGTTGACCATCTCCACGTTGGCCCCGTTGACGAGGATGGGGGCGTGTCCAGCCTGGTTCCTCCTAAATTCCACAATCAGCTCCTTTGTTTTGCTAATTTTGAGGGAGAGGTTGTTTACCTGGCAACACGCCGTCAGAGTGCCTACCTCCTCCCTGTAGGCTGTCTCGTCATTGTATAGTGGTATACAAGTATGGGATACAGGTATAGATGTGTTGACAGTAAGCATATTGTTTTAAGCAAGTCCCAGAACCAACTGCATAGGCCTACAGGAAATATGTTGAATGGATCCCTGTCTGTCTCAAAATGTTACTTTTGTAAATCCTACTGATAAGACTAATTACATCAATAGTTTGTTAATTTCTTTTAACATGTATGTATAATCTAGAGGCGAAAGAAACAAAACACTTGTTTAGGCGAGGTGCTGGCTAGATGAGTAGAACACTTGAAAAAGAAAAGGAGAGCTGCACACTCTAGGAGCTCAGATGCAATCATGTAATAACCTAATCATTTAATTAGGTTATTAAATTATTGCATCTGAACTCCTAGACTGTGCGGCTCTCCTTTTCTTTAACACGTAGGTATAACATCCGGCTTGTGATACTGTTTTTTCTACTTTTCCTCGTTTCATGAAAGAAGGGCAGAGACTGGGCTACTACAACACACCTGAAAACATTACACCCTGGTACAAAAGGAGCTAATGTTGTTGTCATAGCTTGGCCCACTGAGCTGAAACCTGTTAGACCCATGTTTTTATTGCTGCTTTGCTCGGATGGAAGTGGGGGAGAGGTGGTGGTGATCGGCTCTGCTGTTGTGGAACTTCAGCGCGTTCTCGTCTACATCAACTTGACTAGACGGACATGGTAACATCAAGACCACCATAATTACCATCTCCACAATCCTGTCAGTTACCAGTTACCTCTCTGCGGTTGTCTGAGATAAATACCTGGATTAGTCTATGATGATGAAAATGCCGTATGTTGGTTAAACATGTAGTTAAGAAGTCATTTGTAATCTTCTCCCATAACCATATGATACTGGGTTTCTCCCATAACCGTATGATACTGTTTCTCCCATAACCGTATGATACTGTTTCTCCCATAACCGTATGATACTGGGTTTTGGTATCTACACATATAATCAGAATCTGGCATTGCGCAAGTAGTGTGTGTAGCACAAGCACTGTCCTGAGATAGACAGATAGACATTTGCAACTTGGACAACCCAAGGTAATTCTAAACAGCTTTTTGCAAAACACACACACACACACACACTGCACTAGCCATCACATTATGGGGGGCTCAGATCAGATGATGGTGGTGAGAAGGCCAAGGCCACCTTTGTTAGTCTGACCATTGTGTTTCATTCTTGGGCAAAACTCTGGGAGTGGGATAGCAGAACCCAATCCTTCAGTCGATAGCAGGGCCAGAGAGGAGCAGAAGAATGGCAGAGGGTTAGGGTGTTCCCTGTATCAGACACTCTGAGAGGTCAACCTTTGGATCATCCCAAGTCGTTCATCAAATATTTAGCTCCTCTGTCACTCGTCAACACCCAGGCAGGCCAGACCTGGATGAGACAGTCCCTTTTCACAGCTGCTGAGTAGATGCCATTGGATAGGTTAATTGAGGAAGCTTACCAGGCGTATTGCATCAGAGTAACCGTTCACTCTGCGCTGCTCTTGCTATAAACCTGAAGATAATAGGTAGAAGATTAGCCTAGTCCCAGATCTGTTTATGCTGTCTTGCCAACTGCTACAGTCATTGTCATGCCAACCAACCATAAGAGTTGGCAATACAGCAGATCTGGGACGAGGCAAAGATAAGATTTGTTGTTGGAATTATCTGGCTCTCACTGATAGCTTGACATGCTACAACGTTTCTGGTTTCCACCAGGGTAAACAAACACTAAAAAACATTGTTACTCTTTTGGAACCCAAATTCCTTTCATCCCTTTGATAAAAGATTTCCTGACCATTGTCAACTTGTTATAACCTCATTGCATTGACTAAGGGTTCATATTCCTTCCAATGGGGATTGATACCTCAAGTTCTTTTGTGAATGTGTTTTGGAGAGTGGAGAAATACAAATATGTGGAGATACAGAGAGGAGCCCCGCCAGGCACTACCCACACCTTCACCACTTCTTTATTGTGCCAGTTTAGGGATTAGTTACCAGATACGACAGATTTCAATGACCATGAATTTCCAAACATCAGAACATCAGAACATAATGAAGGGACCTTTAAGTGGTAGTAAGTCCTGTCAGCAGAACAAAAGGTGCAGAAAATATTTTTGTGTCGACTATAACAACGATAATGTTTCAGGTGACATTCTCCTGCGATACACCTGAGACAGGTGACTTTTGCGTTGGGAGGATTATCTGTTATGGAATATGGAGAAGTCCCCATTGTGACAGGCCAAGGATATGAATAACCAAAGAGTTGGCTGCGAATAGGGGGAAGACGCTGGCACTGAACATCCCGAAAGATAACAATGTATGCCAATCAAAACTATAAGCATGAATTAATAAACAAGTAAAAAAATACTTTAGGGGTACCTCTAAGTACTCCCCAAACACCTCCTGACAATGAAACCCTAGCACCAGTAGCTTCTGCATAAATTATTGGGTATCCAAATTTGACTCAATTATTCAGAAGATAATTGGCCCAGCTTAATTGGTTGTGGAGCATAAAAAATTCACCTCACCTCTTAAGGCACATCAGACCCCACTTATAATGAGGACAGATGGCTGTTTGTTGGGTAGGGTGTCAGGTGGGAAGGCTTTGTCATATTTACACTTCCCCTTGTTAGGGGGCGGATTAGGTTATTCCTTCCAGCGCGCAACACAGTTTCTCTTTTTTAGGGTCCAACTGCTGACGCTGTTGAATTATTGACACACTGTCCACTGATGAAGTGATAAATGTTTTGTTGGTTTTTATTTTGGCTTAGTAAAGTGCTCTGTAAGGAAGGTTCTGCAGTTTATTGGTCAAAAAGGTGTCATGTAAGGAAACGTTTTCATGGCACGATTCTGTTTTCAAAAAGTTGAATGTGTATCATGTTGTATTCTTGATGTATTGTTTTGTATAAAATGGGCTTGCTTACTGGGACACATTTCCAACAACGACACAAAATGTGTTTAGCCCATAAACAGTTAACAATTGTGACTGAATAGGGCTGTGCTCTTTCTCTCTCCCCACTTCCCTGCAGGTTGTAATACTATATACTTTCACATCAAACAGTCCTCACATCACTTCCATGCTTAATGGACCTCCCATTATAGGGATAAAGCTAGTTCTTCATGCTTGAGACACACAAGTAGTCCCTGTTAAACATGGTCCCAACTCCTGTAACATTAATATTCTGCAGCACTGACCTACTTGAATAAAAGCAGTATTTCATCCAAGGACAAACATACAATTAAGTCGACCACAAATGTATTTATTTTTCCCCAACTATTGCTCTCAAAATTACCAAAACTCTCACGAGGAACATCCATCAGCGTATTTTTATTCATTAACACTACATTAATACAAGGGTTAATTGCCTCAATATGGCCTGGCGTACTTAAGCAGAAAAAACATCATTATTTTCCACTTTGTCGTTTCTCAAAAGTGTTTAATCACTAATGATATGATTAGTGTTCAAAAGCACACAAAAAGTTAAGAACTAGCTTGCTGATTTTTTTAAGAGAAGCCTGAGAAAACTCAGCATTGTACAAGCGAGCTGTGCACAATATACACACTTCATTTCTTTGTGTGTTCCATGTTTTGTACATTTCCCGTCCCTAATGGTCTAATAATTTGAACACACTTAAGTCAGCTCATTAGCTGTATATAGACTTAAGGGGAGGAAACACCTGTTCATTTAGTTAACGAACTCCGAAAACACCTCACTAAATTCAGAGGTATAATAATAAACGGAGACATGGCCATGACAACATCGTGGTCTCAAGACACACAAACTTTTAATGGCACGCTGATACTGAGGTAAATATCAGGGGGGTTTGGGGAAAATGGCAGACCTCAGGTTATAGCCTCATAAGAGGATTGTAAATCAACTCGTTTTTTTAAATGAAAAATTCAAATCTCCCTTTGCACTGTTGAACTATTGAGTTAGAAATAATGTAAATATCCTAGAGGAACACCACAATGTTTGTGCATGTGTTCTCACGTGTGTGTGTGTATGCGTGCGCGTGCATTAATGAATGAATGTGTATAAACATTTACGCATGTGTCAACATTTACATGTGTGTGTGTGTATGTCTCACCTGGGACCAGCAGCGGCTCCGCCCTGTCACCCATGATCGATGAGGTGACTTTGGGACGGACTTGGCCCATCCAGCCTAAACCTTTGGCATCGTCACTGCTACCCATAGCTCACACCTGGAAATTTAAGAGTGCAGGCCACAAAGGACTGTGTAAGCCATCTCACCTCCTCTCTCAGTACAGTAATTAACCTGCCTCTCACCTTCCTGTCCAGCAGCACCCACAGAACACCCAGATAATCACCAGACACTTCACACAACAGCCTCCGCACGGGAACTTGACCATTGGGCCTCTTTTGTGCTCTTTTCTCTACACTACTTCTCTTTCCAAATTAGGACGGACTGCCAGTAGCTGCCTCAAAGACATGCAAAGTTAACACCTTGTGTAGTTTGTTTAAAGGTTCTGTGTCTGGTTAGAAATGCTTGTTTTATGACACTGAATTGATATTATTTGATATTTCAGAATGTGGAGAGAGAGAAATGCTCTGTAAGTAAAAAGTGTTCAAGCTACATAAATGATGGACTGCCCTTTCACTCCAGACACAGAATACTTTAAAAGTAAGAAAACATGAAAGAGTTATTAACTTTTAGTGACCTACACTTTCAATTTAGGTAAAGAAATATGACTATGCTAAACATCCAATACAAATCATGAGTCCTTCGCTGGCTCGTGTCACTACAAAAGCAGGTCCTAAATCAAATAGGAACAAGTTTGTGTTGTTCTTAGCACGGTCAAGCTCTCCAGAAACTCTCCAAATCGACCAAACAAGTCCCAGCGAGAATGTTCAGAGCCAGCATTATTTCCACCAATGATTTCCTTCACTCCCCCTGATGACCTCAGAGAATTCTGGTTTTGATTAACAGTGCTTGGTACCAAAAGTTAGACTGGAAGGTATATGAATCTTGCAGGTGCAGACTGGGCGCAAATATCGTCCTTTCTTACACAATGGCCTACCAGTGGCAAATGGGCCGGTCCACTATTTTGTACTGCTGTATGTGAAATGGGAGCCCATTAGCCAAAATGTTATGATGATTATTCTCTCATGAAAACATTTCTTAACATTTTTTTTCCCAGTCAATGTCCAAATCACAGTAGAGTGGAAGAACATTTCCAATTAACCAACCAAGCAATGTTACAGGCACCTTATGAGCTGTCTCAACATGTCTTGAAGATATTATTTAGATCCATATCCATGACATATTATGACACATGATATTTTCATTCAGTAGTTTCAAAAACGTTTTTGTGAATAAGTATTGTATTTATCATGATAACACTAGCTTTTGTTCATTGATACGTTTAAAAAAAAAAGTTAAATATCTGTCCCATGGCATAACATACTGCCAGAGTATACCATTGTAACAGCATAAATCCTCGGTGTACCCTATTTTACTAAAGCATTCCCAGAAATCACCTGAATGCAAACTCATACTCTATTTGTTTCATTATAGGGAGTGGGATGGTACAGACAGACCACACATTTTAGTGGTTTAAGAGCTTGTCCCATGAGGGAAACGGATACCCACTCCCCGTCACTCATTGATGTCAACGCTGGAGACTTGGCTTTGACATGATGTCTTCTTAATATTCTATTCTTTCTCCTCCTTTGAGGAGGCCACAGATGGGAATAGCAAGACTCTGCAGTGGATGTGTCTCAAATGCCTGGCTCTGGTCAAAGGTAGTGCACTATATACGGAATAGGGTGCCATTTGGGATGCATCCATGCATAGTAGACTACACCACGCCAAATGATTTTTCCAGTAAGTGAGTTATAATGTGGAGCGAATGTTCCACCCTGTCACAAGTGAAATGGGACGTATTTGAGGTGCCAGCGAACATGGAATTAGCATACTTGTGCGAATCTGTAAAAGGTTATGCCCTCAGTAATAAGTAGTATTATTCAATTCCGTTTGGTCAGGACAATATTTTCCCCATGAAACCATAAGGTTATCTTACTGAAGTGTTTTATTCCCAGAACAAAATGTGAGGGAACACCACAGCATGCTATTCTCAGATTCTTCTCTGCAAAGAAAACGATTCAACATCTCCTAAGTACGCTTTTGAAGAACTACAAAGCTCCTTCTATGGATAAATAGTATTTTCAGTTGTATAATGATTAGCACTTAAATGCACTGAATGGCTCATGTATCATGTTTGGGATCCACAGTATTTGGGGGAACAATACAAAATTAATGACAGAGCCTTGAAATCTGCCTCACTCTTGACACTCACTTTTTTTGTGTGTTTCTGTGAGGATGGAACATCCAAGACATCCAACTTGGGTGCCAGCCAGCAACTGGCTTGGATTCAGGTGCCGAAGAAACACTCATTCAAAAAATATCATTGTGGGTCTGTCGAAAGGAGGAGATATTTATCAAACACAGGATTTCCACAGGCCCCTTATCTCTAAAGGCCTCTTATCTCCACAGGACTCTTATCACCACAGAAAGGGATATGTTCATTAATCACTGACCGCTAGGGGGCAGTTTCAGCAGTGTCTTTGTGTTGAGTCTCTTTCTCTTTAACACACACACACAGTATCAGCCAAAAGTTTGGACACCTACTCATTCAAGTGTTTTTCTTTATTCTTTACTATTTTCTACCCTGTAGAATAAAAGCGAAGACACCAAAACTATGAAATAACACATAGAATCATGTAGTAACAAAAAAAGTTTTAAACAAATCAAAATAGATGTTATATTTGAGATTCTTCAAAGTAGTCACCCTTTGCCTTGATGACAGCTTTGCACACTCTTGGCATTCTCTCAACCAGCTTCATGAGGTAGTCACCTGGAACGCATTTCAATTAACAGGTGTGTCTTTTCAAAAGTTTATTTATCTAATTTATTTCCTCCTTAATGCGTTTGAACCAATCAGTTGTGTTGTGACAAGGTAGGGGTGATATACAGAAGATAGCCTATTTGGAAAAAGACCAAGTCCATCATTACTTTAAGAATTCTTCAAGTGCAGTCGCAAAAACCATCTAGCGCTATGATGAAACTGGCTGTTATGAGGACCGCCACAGGAAAGGAAGACCCAGAGTTACCTCTGCTGCAGAGGATACATTCATTAGTTACCAGCCTCAGAAATTGCAGCCCAAATAAATGCTTCACAGAGTTCAGGTAACAGACACATCTCAACAACCACTGTTCAGAGGAGACTGCATGAATCAGGCCTTCATGGTCAAATTGATGCAAAGAAACCACTACTAAAGGACACCAATAACAAGAAGAGACTTGCTTGGGCCAAGAAACACGAGCAATGGACATTAGACCGGTGGAAATCTGTCCTTTGGTCTGATGAGTCCAAATTTGAGATTTTTGGTTCCAACTGCCGTGACCTTGTGAGACACAGAGTAGATGAACGGATGATCTCTTCCCACAGTGAATCATGGAGGAGGAGGTGTGACGGTGCTTTTCTGGTGACACTGTCTGTGATTTATTTAGAATTCAAGACACACTTAACCAGCATGCCTACCACAGCATTCTGCAGCGATACTCCATCCCATCTGATTTGCACTTAGTAGGACTATCATTTGTTTTTCAACAGGACAATTACACAAAACACAGCTCCAGGCACTGTAAGGGCTATTTGACCAAGGAGATTGATGGTGCTGCATCAGATGACCTGGTCTCCACAATCACCCGACTTCAACCCAATTGAGATGGTTTAGGATGAGTTGGACCACAGAGTGAAGGAAAAGCAGCCAACAAGTGCTCAGTATACAGTGGGGCAAAAAAATTATTTAGTCAGCCACCAATTGTGCAAGTTCTCCCACTTAAAAAGATGAGAGAGGCCTGTAATTTTCATCATAGGTACACTTCAACTATGAGAAAAAAAAATCCAGAAAATTACATTGTAGGATTTTTAATGAATTTATTTGCAAATTATGGTGGAAAATAAGTATTTGGTCAATAACAAAAGTTTATCTCAATACTTTGTTACATACCCTTTGTTAGCAATGAGTTTCTGTAAGTCTTCAGAAGGTTTTCACACACTGTTGCTGGTATTTTGGCCCATTCCTCCATGCAGATCTCCTCTAGAGCAGTGATGTTTTGGGGCTGTTGCTGGGCAACACGGACTTTCAACTCCCTCCAAAGATTTTCTATGGGGTTGAGATCTGGAGACTGGCTAGGCCACCTTGAAATGCTTCTTACAAAGGCACTTCTTCGTTGCCCGGGCGGTGTGTTTGGGATCATTGTCATGCTGAAAGACCCAGCCACGTTTCATCTTCAATGCCCTTGCTGATGGAAGGAGGTTTTCACTCATTCATTCTTTCCTTTACACGGATCATCCTGGTCCCTTTGTCCTGGTCCCTTTGCAGAAAAACAGCCCCAAAGCATGATGTTTCCACCCCCATGCTTCACAGTAGGTATCGTGTTCTTTGGATGCAACTCAGCATTCTTTCTTGCACAATTGGTGGCTGACTAAATACTTTTTTGCCCCACTGTATGTGGGAACTCCTTCAACCATGAACCTGGTTGAGCGAATGCCAAGAGTGTGCAAAGCTGTCATCAAGGCAAAGGGTGGCTACTTTGAAGAATCTAAAATATGAAATATATATTGTTATATTGTTTAACACTTTTTTGGTTACTACATGATCCCATATGTGTTATTTCATAGTGTTGACGTCTTTACTATTATTCTACAATGTAAAGATTTGTCAAAATAAAGAAAAACCCTTGAATGAGTAGGTGTGTCCAAACTTTTGACTGGTACTGTACATACTATCAGAAATAAATATTTATGTACATTAAGTGATCTCAAAATCAGAAAATAAGTTGACATTATTATGAAGTATGGTAAGTGGGTGAGTGAGTACTATAGAAAGGGAGACTTTCAGTCGTCTGTCCCTGTATGTGCTTTTCCTGTCTGGTCCTTTCACCAGACCACCTGACTATAAATAAGACCGTTAAGATTGCCCACATCCTTGCCCCTAAAATAAATCCTCCACTATATGGCCAGAGCAGAAACCCGGCACCTATGAGGGACCGTGCAGTCTGACAGAGTGAGCCAAATAAGAGGCGCATTATCCACAGCATAGTTCCTCTGCACACACACACACACCACACACACACAGAGCATTGCAGGAGGGGCGATCCCCTACTTGCATGGGAACTTAGTTCTGGCTCACCTCAAGGCGCTGGTTGTGGGTGCCAGTAATGTCCTCTCTGGGCCCTGACCTGCCTTGCCTGTCACACTCCCCTTCCTGCTGGCCCAGTGTACTGTAACAGAGTAGCAAAGAATGGGAGCCAGTGTGGGGATCTGGGGACTGCATCCAAAATGTTACCCTTTTTCCTATATAGTGCACTACTTTTGACCAGGACCCATAGCGCTCTGGCGGGTCCTGGTCAAAAGTAGTGCACTATGTAGGGATTAGGGGCCATTTGGGATATAGCCCTAGAACTCATCAGAGGGGTTGACTCAGTCCTCCTTGCTCCCTCAACGCTGTGGGTCTGGCACACTGCACAGGTGGAAAACGGAAGACAGTGAGTGGCTAGTCATTAGGGTGTTGGCCGCTCTCTGCCCACTAACTTTATCCACAACCATAGCCTCTTACTTACTTGTCATGTGCGGTTTAAAAACTGTCATCGCAGAGTCTTACCAACAAGAAACAGTCAGTGAAAGAGCAAGGGGGGGAATGGGGGGGAACTAGAGATATTAAAAACAGTCACGCTGCCTTGATGATGCCTACTGACTTTGAGATAACACAGGTCTGTACACTGAGAACTGAGCTTCTAGCAGGCCTACATAATTATATGTGGAAAAAAAGATTCTCAGCAATGTGGAACAACTTGCATTTAACTTGTTGTAGTTTAAAGGCCCAGTGCAGTCAAAAATAGATTTTTCTGTTTTATATATAGACTTCCATATTATGAGGTTGGAATAATACTGTGAAATGTGCAAATAATGATAATGCCCTTTTAGGTTAAGAGCTGTTTGAAAAGACCGCCTGAAATTTCAGCCAGTTTTGGTGGGATGGAGTTTTGGCCTGCCTGGTGACATCACCAGCCAGTCAATAAGTTAACAGACCAATAAGCGAGTTCCAAACCATTCGGCCAATAACCACTAGTTTTCAGTTTTCCACTCAGACCACTCCCAGACAGTCTCAATTCTTACTTGAGAAATTGCTATTTGCTAAAAAGTTGTTTCTTTCTGACCATTTTCATTGAAAACAATCACAGTAAGGTACATAATTGTTATCCAGAAATTATTTGATATTGAGATAAAAACAGATGCATTGGACCTTTAAACAAAGCACAAGTCAATATGAACAGCATCCCATATTTATTTTTACAAATGTCCATTCACTCGCTCTTAAATTCACGCAATAGGCTACTTTCCTTTGGTAGCAAACTTTCCATTTGAAAAGAACATTCCCCATTTTAAGCATACAATCACTCATAATTAACAAACTCTCAGCTGAGAAACAGGAAGGCAAAATACTCAAACCCGCTTGCCAATCAATCTGTCAAAACCTTGCCCTTTTCCTCGCATTAATGTCCCCGGTATTATTATTTTTTCCCGTCTTTTTCGTAGAACTTCACTGTTGTTGAGTATTTAAACTGGAAACTATCTGCAGTTGTTTTCTTTTCTAAAACACCTGTCTAAACAGTGGAAAAGCCAAGGGTGAGTCTCGCCTGTCAGTGTTGGTGACAGCTCTTGACAAAAATTCAGTAGAGACGATCCTAAAGACGCCCACTCAAGCAAAACAATGCACGTGTGCTGGAATGACTCCAGCTGTGTCTGTGTTGCAAAGGCTCGCGTTTCTTCATGAGGTAAATGTTTTGTTTAGCAACACAAAAAAATGCAACAGGTAAACTAAAAAAGGCAGTTTCCTCCTTTATATTTGTTTATTAAAGGGTGCCTATCTTTGTTTTGTTCTTCTCTATGGTTTCCATCACCTTTAAATTTTTGTCTAAGTAGGCCTACAGAAAGGTTTTCATGACCTTGACTCAGCAAAACAGTTACACCTGAAACCAAACCCCTCTTACAATTTTGTGAAGAGGACAAAAGGCCTAACTATTTAAGTGATTAATTAATACAACGGCTGGCATTTGGAACATCTGTAGGACCCGTTTCAGTGCAGATTTAAGGAACAAAAGCCAGGTGCCTCATTAGTTTTTGGAGTCTTAACTCAGTCTGTATGGGGGGGTTGCCTCCTATGCTTAAATTTCTCATGGATCCTTAATCTGCTATAGCTAGGTTACCTGACCTTCCATCTCACCAAGCTCCTCAGGTCCCATGGGGCCCCATTCTATTGGTTTGCATTGTCCCACCTGGGGTGAAAAATGGCACTGTGGCCTTGGGCCACTACACATCATTATACTGTGCATATCCATAGATGACAGTCCCTTTATTTCATGCTGAGGGGTATTACTATGTAACTTCACTTTATTAGGTGCTCATTGTACACCTTTGGAATGGGAGCAGCCAATGTTCCCTCTCATCTTACTATAAATTGGGATTTATTAAGAACATCAGGATCAGCACAACAGAATAGAGTCCATTAATGAATTAAGCAATAAGGCCTGAGGGAGTGTGGTATATGGCCAATATACCACAGCTAAGGGCTGTTAAAATGCACAACGCAGAATGCCTGGATACACCCCTTAGTCGTGGCATATTGGCCATATACCACACTCCCTCATGCCTTATTGCTTAATTAATTAATGGACTCTATTCTGTAGTGCTGAACCTGATGTTCTTAATAAATCCCAATTTATAATTAGAAAAGTAAAAATAATAATTAGAAGAGTAAAAATACCAGGGCTTTCAGTCAATCACCACCCAATTTAAAATCCGTTTTAGATAATGGTGTTTTACAGGATAAATATGCACAAATTAAGCACATTGTGTGTCCAGACCAATGTACAGCAATATGTTGGAAAATCACATTGTGATCAGTCATCATCAGTCATGTCAATCAATTACAAGTGTGTGCGCCGGCATGACAGCGCACGTGCACATACACGCGCACACACACACAGGTAATGAAGCATACACTCACACTAACCTCACAAACTAATATAATTATTTCCTGAAATCCACCTAGGAAACTATATGCATCAGTAATAATATATAAACTATTGCACTTTTGTTTATATACAAACATTATGTCTGTACCACTTTTGAATGTTCATTAAAACAACCATTTTCTAAGTCTACAGAGGATATACCATTATTTTTCATACTTAACTTTTAGATTGTGTTTATGACAGAGGCATCCAACGAGAGGAGTTCTTGACATCTCACTGAAATGTGAGCAGCATTTTATAAATAAGATCTTCCACAAAACAATGCAGATGATTTACAAATATATAATTTACACAACACTGTGGTTTACAGAGTAAAATCCAACCATGTCCTGTCATGTATTTTCTGTTGTACTACAAATACAAAATGTTGACATCCTCTGTGTGCAAGTACAACATAGCGGTCGAAGAAAACATTTTGACAAATACAAACTACAAGACAAAGCAGGGACGAGTACAAACACATGCCTATAATTTATGTATGTATACACTCTTTGAAAAAAGGGTTCCAAAAAATGGTTTGGCTGTACCCATGGGGGAACCGTGGAAAGGGTTCTACATGGAACCCAACATATTTATTGAAACGGTTCTCCCATGGGAACAGACAAAGAACCCTTTTAGGTTATAGATATAACATTTTTCTATAAGAGTGTAAGTTGGCTGTTATTCAGCTTGTTTGGACAAGATGAAGATCCTATGGCAGTTCTTCATGGCAGTCTTTTCTGTTCTACAACAGACAGTTGAGTAAGGTTATAAACATACAGCTAAGATGAATTATCATACCTTTAAGCTACTCCAGTTCATATTTCTATTTTTATCCATTCAAGGTTAAAAATAGCAACAGAATTGTTCAATGCCAAATATATTTCAACTAGGACTACATAGGTTTTCCACAAAAATACGGTCTTGATATGCATCACATGAAACTGAATGATGCTTCAATTAAAGATGTTATCAACACAAAAATATAAATCAGGAAAATAGATACTTTTTGGGTAATTGGTCAATTTCACAAATGTAGAGTGGCAGAAAAACTGAAATTCCTGATTGATCAGGTTAAATCAAAGTTTATTTTTTCTAACTAACATCTGTTATTAATGTTATTATTACGTCTTGAAAGTAATGGGAAATCACAGTTGTTCAAGCAAGCTGCTAATTGGCAAGTGAAATAAAACTAGTTTCCATTGACTACAGTGCCTAAACATCTAAACCTTTCCTTTTAGAAGGGCACTGTGTAGAGCACTAAGAATGCAGAAGCTATATTTTATAGTGACATATTCCTTGAGCACACTCTAAATAAAGCCAGCGGTTCATTTTACATTCAGCACATTGTTTTTACAGATGTTGGATCTTACTTTGAACAGTATTGTCGTAGCAAAATAATCCTGCAGCAACAGGATTTGAAAGTTTAGTCCATAATGTTGCTTGATTGGTGGTTGGGCAAAATGAGGCTACACGAAAAATGCAACACTGCTAATATAACTGTGTGTTGGTGTGGGTTTTCAGTGAATTTATGTAAATCACAAAGTTCATCTGCATTTCCTGCGGCGCAGAAAAATTCTCATCAACAAAGGAGTGATCAAATCAAGATTATAAACCGGGTAGTTCGGCTCCTGGATGCTGATTAGCTGAAAGCCGTGGTATATTTAAGTAATGATGCCCGAGTAGCCGGTGTTTGGAGGATATATTGACACGGGTGTTGCTAGGCCCGAGACAAAGTCAATATATCAGCAACAGGAATTGTTAATTGTTATGTGATTATAATTAATGGACATTTTTTGTAGGGGTTGATACATTTTCCGTTACGGCAAAGTAAGTCTGAAAGTGGAAAATACTAGCTTTAGAAGCCTTTTTAAATGTCGAAAACACTACAAGTTTGCAGGAAAGTTCCTGCAACAACAGGATGATCAAATTAAGATATGGCATCTGTATACACAATAGCAGAGGGAAAACACATTCTATCATTAAAATTACATTTTGGAAAACAGTGGTTTATGTATATTTTTCTGTTATAGAAACCAACTTTTCGTATCTATATACAATCAAATGGTCATTTAAAGAATAATTGACAATGAAGATAGTAGAAAAAAAGATGTCAAAATAGTAACAGTTTCTCAAAAATAAAATAAACACTGACAAATGTGTTTAAACTGCAAAAAAAAAATGGAGGTCCCATTTCCTTTCAGCATAACTTTCAACAGGTGTCTGCTGTAGCCAAAGCTGGTTACTACTCAAAAAATAATTCAAGAAAATATATGAAATACTGAAACCAGGAATATACTGTGGGGTCGCTGTAAATTTACATACTGGACATACAGAGAGATTCTCATATTGAAATCTTAAAATATGCCGCACTTGGTCCGATGACCCTAAAAACCTTTTAAAAAAGGAAATACTGATATACAGCCTTTCTGAAGACTTGTGCGTTGAGAGAGCAAAGGGAGGAATCAGTGTGTGTGTGTTCAGCAGAAAGAAGCAGGCCAGCCCAATTCTCCTGCTCTGGCTATGGGCCAGTGTGTTGGGGCAGCCTGCTGGTCAGTGGCCCTCACTGCTGTATTCAGCTTGTGGAGGGGCAAGAGGGAAGGTGGGGGGAGAGGGGGTCACTGCACCACACAAATGGAGCTGCGCGGGGGGTTGACTGTCCTCGCCACAGGCTCTTGACTGTAGTTCACGATATCTGCCTTCACCACACACTATGGAAACACACAGACATAAAGACAGTCATAAACAAAGGCAAAACATGAGAAAGTTGCCTCCACACTAGAAAATCCATCTGATTTATTCACAAATTACCCAATTTAAGATTAAATTACCTAACTGATACTACTAAATATTTTTCATTTGTTCTGGCATAGTCCAGAAATCTATATGGACAACTTAAAGCAGACCCCAGGTCTTCCTTCCCAGGCCCCAGAGCTTACTTGTATAATTCAAATGCATTACATTTGTCGGATTCAGAAAAACATGTAAACTGAAGTATGCAAGCTAATGGATGAATGTTGTGGTAAAAATAAAGATGGAAAATCTTCTCTACAGTAAAGATCTGATCTACAGTAAATACAGTAATACACTTGAAGTCGTAAGTTCACATACACTTTAGGTTGGAGTCATTAAAACTCATTTTTCAACAACCACACATTTCTTGGTAACAAACTATAGGTTTGTCAAGTTGGTTAGGACATCTGCTTTGTGCACGACAAGTCATTTTTCCAACAATTGTTTACAGACAGATTATTTAACTTATAATTCAAAGTATCCCAATTCTAGTGGGTTACATATACTAAGTTGACTGTGCCTTTAAACAGCTTGGAAAATTCCAGAAAATTATGCTAATTGTCGGAAGTTTACTTACAGCTTACCCAAATAAATTCCTGACATTTAATCCTAGTAAAAATGGCCTTAGTTCAGTTAAGATCAAAACTTTATTTTAAGAATGTGAAATGTCAGAATAATAGCAGAGAGAATTATTTCTTTCTTTCATCACATTCCCAGTGGGTCAGAATTTACATACACTCAATTAGTATTTGGTAGCATTGCCTTTAAATTATTTAACATGGGTCAAACATTTCGAGTAGCCTTCCACAAGTTTCCCACATTATATTGGGTGAATTTTGGCCCATTCCTCCTGACAGAGCTGGTATAACTGACTCAGGTTTGTAGGCCTCCTTGCTCACACACGCTTTTTTAGTTCTGCCCACACATTTTCTATACGATTGAGGTCAGGGCTTTGTGATGGCCACTCCAATACCTTGACTTTGTTGTCCTTAAGTCATTTTACCATAACTTTGGAAGTATGCTTGGGGTCATTGTCCATTTGGAAGACCCATTTGCGAGCAAACTTTAACTTCCTGACTGATGTTGCTTCTTGGGATGTTGCTTCAATATATCCACATAATTTTCCTCCCTCATTATGCCATCTATTTTGTGAAGTACACCAGACCCTCCTGCAGCAAAGCGCCCCCAAAACATGATGCGGCCACCCCCGCGCTTCCCGGTACGGATGGTGTTCTTCAGCTTGCAAGCCTCCCCATTTTTCCTCCAAACATAACGATGATCATTATGGCCAAACAGTTCTATTTTTGTTTCATCAGACCAGAGGACATTTCTCCAAAAAGTATGATCTTTGTCACCATGTGCAGTTGCAAACCATAGTCTGGCTTTTTTATGGCGGTTTTGGAGTTTGGAGCAGTGGCTTCTTCCTTGCTGGGCGGCCTTTCAGGTTATGCCGATATAGGACTCGTTTTACTGTGGATATAGATACTTTTGTACCTGTTTCCTCCAACATCTTCACAAGGTCCTTTGCTTTTGTTCTGGGATTGATTTGCACTTTTCGCACCAAAGTACATTTATCTCTAGGAGACCGAATGAGTCTCTTTCCTAAGCGGTATGATGGCTGCGTGGTCGCATGGTGTTTATACTTGCATACTATTGTTTGTACAGATGATAGTGGTACCTTCAGGCATTTGGAAATTGCTCCCAAGGATGAACCAGACTTGTGGAGGACTACATTTTTTTTCCTGAGGTCTTGGCTGATTTCTTTAGATTTTCCCATGATGTCAAGCAAAGAGGCACTGAGTTTGAAGGTAGACCTTGAAATACATCCACAGGTACACCTCCAATTGACTCAAATGAGGTCAATTAGCCTATCAGAAGCTTCTAAAGCCATGACATCATTTTCTGGAATATTCCAAGCTGTTTAAAGGCACAGTCAACTTAATGTATGTAAACTTCTGACCCACTGGAATTGTGATACAGTGAATTATAAGTGAAATAATCTGTCTGTAAACAATTGTTGGAAAAATGACTTGTGTGTCATGCACAAAGTAGATGCCCTAACCGACTTGCCAAAACTTTAGTTGGTCAACAAGAAATTTGTGGAGTGGTTGAAAAACGAGTTTTAATGACTCCAACTTAAGTGTATGCAAACTTCAGAGTTCAACTGTAACTCAATTCCCACAATTAAAATACAATGAAAACAGCTACCATTACCACCACAACCACTTTATAAGATGCTTTAATTGTGTTTTTACACCAGGCACTAATAGATATATTTCAGGAGATAAATACATCTATGTGTGACTGTGTAAACATACTTCCAATTATTGAACAGAACAGATTTTGCTCTGATTGGTCTCTTGTCTAATGGGGGCTTCGTCCTGAGGGTAGTCCACCAGCTCAGCTTTCACGATCCTCTGAGCAGCATAACACACCACCACACCAGCAGAGAGATGGAGACAAAACCAGGCAGGAGAGAGGGATAGAAAAGGAGATGCGTGGGTAGAGGAAATGAGGTGTGGAATGAAAAGAGAGAGAAGACAGGAATGAAAACAAAGATGCAGACGGGAGGTACAGTTGGTTGGAATGGAGGATGGGGAAAGGTGAAGACAGGGTCGTGGAGGAGACGGAGAGAAATGAGAAAGACAAATGGATTTAACAGAAGAACATACTAATGACATTTTCCCGGGTAACACAGCCAAATGTCCATGAACAAGATACATTTATGAAACATTTCTCCATGTACAAATGAAGAACACTCATGTATTAGAATACTCCCAGCCTGATATGAATGGTGTGCCAAATGTTGGTTTATCCATAAAGATCTGGGAGTGAGACTTTACATTTGTTTAAGTTTAAGCCACTAGTGTGCACTTCATTAACTGTTTTTGGGTGTGCGTTCTCAGCTCCTCATCTACTACCATGTTACCATGTCAAGTTTTAAATCAACCATTACATCTTCATTGAGGAGAGGTATTAGAGGTCCCCCCCCCTCCCCCAATGTCCATGTAATCTTATTAATTATGATCTAAAAGGCTAAACTGATTCTAGATCAGCACTTCTTCTCTGAGAAGCTTTATGAATACGGGCCCTGGATATTGAGTAGCAGTAATTGGACGAACGGTTTCTGAACTTACAGTTAGACCTCAGACCTGGATTGGGCAGTGAGCAAAGAGCAGAGATCGTGGTTGTAACCCAGGCACTGGTTGGCTATTCTGATTAACGAGCTGCCGATGCCTGGTGTCGGACCCTGTGAGTGATCAGCGGCCCCAGTATCTGATCTTCCAGACAGGGGACCATGATGGAGTGGGCTCCCAGGCCGATAAGATCTTGTCAGGGTTCCTGACCCCCATGTACAGCTCTCTAAACCTGACAGCTGATAATCAGGCTGTCCTGCCTCCCAACAATAACCTGGAGCTGCCCTTGACCTCCTTCCCCAAATCCATTTGGCTACAAATCAGAACATCACTCCTCCCATTGATAACACTGCACAGCAACAAGATATTTTTGGCAGACAATCACCCCCCCCCCCCCAATTTATTTTTATCTTCACTTATTTTCTTTCTACTTCTATTTTCTTTGTCTGTGTCTAGCTCCAGTGAATGTTGAGGCCTTCAACTACTTGTAGCCTAGAAACCTGACCCATTCTCTATCCAAGATGAAGATACACCATTGAAGTGGGATAGTCTTCACTCCACTAAAATATGACTTATTTTATGTATAAACATTTATTTGGACTTGCATCCCTGAAGTGACCCATAAACATCACAGATTACGTCTCTGTGACAGGCAGATCAGACTAGGGCGGTCATGAAATTGTGTCAGACGGTTATTGTCATGCAAAAAGACTGCCGTCTCATGGTAACTGACCGTTAATAAACCATCTCATTTAGCATTTCTAGGACTCCACGCTTACAAGCCACATACAAGCCACTCATGTGCGCCTTTGGAACATCTACATTTAAAAAAGTTGAATAAATCAATTTATTATACACCATCACAATAAATCAATTTATTTTATGCAGGTCTAAAGAAGTCTTATTATGGTAAGAAATGTATTTCAGAAGAACAAAGAAGAACAAAGAACAAAGAAGAAGAACAAAATACGAGTTGGTCTACTGTATGTTACATTCCCCACCTATGCTCCATGCCATAGGCTGTAGGCTTATTCATTTAGCTAACAAGATATGCTTATAAGTCCCAGGCCATTATTTTATATATGTTTTTATAGTAGAAAGAATATAATTGAACTTAGCTGAATAAAATAGAAAGGATTTTTTTTCCATTCCGGGTCGAGTGTGCATATGGAGTAGCTATGTTGAGCGTAAAAGTAATCATTTGAAACAGGTCCTATATGCAAGATTTAGAGTTATTTGGCAACTTTAGTTGTGAATGATACAAACCTTAGAATGTCAAACATATATGGGCTACATGATGCGACTATAGGCTATTGATGATTTGAGAAAGTCTGTTCATTTTTCAAATCATGCCGGGTAGGCTTCTCTGGTTTTATAGCAGAGCATGTGCTTAATATGAGCAACAATCAAAACCCTGCTTTCACACGGGATTACATAAAGAAATGTCTGGGCTTATAAGAACACCTATTTCACTCCACATATCAACCACTGTTTGAGGAGCACACTGTGCGACAGAGCACTTGAGAAAGGAATGAAGGAGAGAGAGGAAGAGATGGAAATGCACAGTGGTGAGATATTCTGTAGCTAAACGTAATGTGTCAGCCTATTCATTATCAAAATATTTTTTAAATGCCCCATTACTAGGCTATTCAAAATCAAATACAAATTCACTATAAGTGTAGGCTAACTCCGTAAACCACCCTGCACAATCAATGAACCAACAGCATCGCCTAGGCCTATAAGTTCTCTCCCAGACTCATGGATAGACAGTTTGTAGCGTAGCATAAGATAACCAATCCATCCAGTATGCATAATATTACAGTCCATACTCATAATTTAATAGCATTTGTTTAATTTTGGAGTATAGGCTAGACCAATTATGTACCAAAGACATCTTAAAACCAGTTAAAAAAATTAAATAAAATTCTGCTGTGCGTAATACACAATAGGCTATGTATTGTATTATGGCACAATCATTTTAATATAGCTTTTTTGTCAGGCTCATAAGCCTATGAGTATGTACAAGCTCTAATACAGTATGTGTATGGGTGTTTTGAATGAATCATCACATTAGAAAGCGCTGTCCATTTTGTAGTGTTAGGCTTTGAAACAACATCCACAATAACCATGTTTCCCACTCAGTTTCAACCTGTTATTAAACTTCTTTCTTCAAATTGATCGATCACAATGAGGCGAGTTTTAAAAGCACGATACTGTTTTGATGATAAGTGTTTGATGTGATTTTCCATTCCATTTGTATTGATGTCAGAATGTCCAGAGTGCATAAGAGGAGATTACCATGACTCTATGGTCACGTCGAATTTTACTACGGTCATGACTGCTGGTGTGGCGGTAATACAGTCACCTCAAAAGCCCTAGATCAGACCACTCATCCAGCTTGTTTAGCTTGGATTAAAGCACTTGGGTTTATTGAGGTAGCTATCATGGGAGGTGACGGAGGGGAGATGGACACCTTCATTAGCCTGTCTGTTGACAGCAAAAGAGGCAGGGTGGGGGTGGAAGTGTGTTTGAGAGTTGTCTCCTAGCCTTCGCTCCCTTAGTCCTCTCCCTTCTCTTGGGGTACTGACCTCCCCATAGCCCCAGCCTCATCAGCCACTCTCTAGCCAGCATGGCACCGACCAGTCATATCACAAGCAGGATGAATGCCTCTGGGGGAGGTGCCCTGAGTAATCCCACCTCTGTCACCAGTGACGGGGCCACCTGGTCTGGCTGGTTCACAGAGGCCGAGCTCGGAGGGAGATAAGCTCAATAAATCAGAGGATGCATCCTAACCTTCCCACCCTACACTGCCAACCTCTTCACCTCTCACCTCACGCACGATTGGGCTCTAACGTCGTCAATGTGGCTGTAACTACAGATGGACAGTCGCAGGTACAGTATAACTTGAGTAACAAGGGTCCTGTGACCTGGCACACACTGTTTGACCTTGTGTACATGTGTGTGGTTATAAGAAACCATCCAAACAATGGCAACATGACTTGCTACATAATTTACCCTTCGCTAAGCCCCGACCCAGAATTTTGGGCAACCAATAGCATCGCTCCAATTGATAGGAACGGTCATCGAGTCCGACACCTTGGACAAGCTCACGTTTGAAACACATGAAAACCATTGGAGCATTACAAAAACTGAGTTTTCATTCAAAAACAAATATTTTAAAATGGCTAAATAATTTAACAGTGCACCAGGGTACTGGTACTGTGATCTGAAATGCAGAGCCTGGTGGGTTATTTTTCTAATCTGAAATTATACTTTTGTTATATTGTTTTCTAGCTCAGCTGGTTAGCTAGCTCTCAGTCTCATTGACCAGCCAATGTTAACCCTAGCTAGTCACTGTATAGCTGCCAGCCAGCCAGTTAATATAACTTATTTTTTCAAAATGAATATTACCTTGCTGCAGTGAGCTCCAAAAGTATTGGAACAGTGACATTTTGGGGGGCTTTGCACTCCAGTACTTTGGATTTGAAATGATACAATGACTATGAGGTTAAAAATCTTTAATTTGGAGGGTATTTTCAATCATATCGGGTGAACTGTTTAGAAATTACAGCACTTTTTATACTTAGTCCCCCCATTTTAGGGGACCAAAAGTATTGGGACAAATTCACTTATGTGTATTAAAGTAGTCAATAGTTTAATATTTTGGACCATATTCCTAAAACACAATGATTATTGCGACTCTACAAACTTGGACGCATTTGCTGTTTGTTTTGGTTGTGTTTCAGATTATTTTGTGCCCAATAGAAATGAATGTTAAATAATGAATGATGTCATTTTGTAATTACTTGTATTATACAAAAGAATAGTCTAAACACTTGTACATTAATGTGGATGCTACCATGGTAACCAATAATCCTGAATGAATAATGAATAATGATGAGTGAGAAAGTTACACGCACAAATATCATACCCTCCCCCAAAAATGCTAACCTCCCCTGTTATTGTAAATGATGAGAGGTCAAATCAAATGTTATTGGTTGCATACACATGATTAGCAGATGTTATTGCGAGTGTAGTGAAATGCTTGTGCTTTAAGTTCCGACAGTGCAGTAATATTTAACAGTAACCTAACAATTCCACAACTACCTAATACACACACATCTACACTACCTTTCAAACGTTTGGGGTTACTTAGAAACGTCCTTGTTTTTGAAAGAAAAATTGACATTTTAATGGACACTTTTTTTGTCCATTAAGTAACATCAAACTGATCTCAACGTTAACAGTGAAGAGGCGACTCTGGGATAATGGCCTTCTAGGCAGAGTTGCAAAGAAACAGCCATATCTCAGACTGGCCAGTAAAAAGAAAGATTACGATAGGCAAAAGAACAAAGACACTGGACAGAGGAACTCTGCCTAGTAGGCCAGCATCCTGGAGTCGCTTCTTCACTGTTGACTTGAGAGTGGACAGAGGAACTCTGCCTAGTAGGCCAGCATCCCGGAGTCGCTTCTTCACTGTTGACTTGAGACTGGACAGAGGAACTCTTCCTAGAAGGCCAGCATCCCGGAGTCGCTTCTTCACTGTTGACTTGAGACTGGACAGAGGAACTCTGCCTAGTAGGCCAGCATCCCGGAGTCGCTTCTTCACTGTTGACTTGAGACTGGACAGAGGAACTCTGCCTAGTAGGCCAGCATCCCGGAGTCGCTTCTTCACTGTTGACTTGAGACTGGACAGAGGAACTCTGCCTAGAAGGCCAGCATCCCGGAGTCGCTTCTTCACTGTTGACGTTGAGACCGGTGTTTTGTGGGTACTATTTAATGAAGCTGCCAGTTGAAGACTTGTGAGGCATCCGTTTCTCAAAATAGACACTAATGTACTTGTCCTCTTGCTCAGTTGTGCACCGTGGCCTCCCGTTCCTCTTTCTATTCTGGTTAGGGCCAGTTTGCGCTGTTCTTTGAAGGCAGTAGTACACAGCGTTTTACGAGATCTTACGTTTCTTGACAATTTCTCGAATGGACTTGGATTAGCTAACACAACATGCCATTGGAACACAGGAGTGATGGTTGCTGATAATGGGCCTCTGTACACCTGTGTAGATATTCCTTCTTTTTTTTAAAGAATCTGCCGTTTCCAGTGTTGATCAATTTTATGTTATTTTAAATGGACAAAAATGTGCTTTTATTTAAAAAACAAGGACATTTCTAAGTGACCCCAAACTTTAGAACGGTAGTGTAAGTAAAGGGATGGAATAAGAATATATACATATAAATATATGGATGAGCGATGACCGAGCGGCATAGGCAAAATGCAATAGATGGTATAAAATACAGTATATACATATGAGATGAGTAACGCAAGATATTTCAACATTATTAAAGTGGCATTATTAAAGTGACTAATGATTCATTTAGTAAAGTGGCCAATGACTTCTCTGTATGTAGGCAGCGGCCTCTCTGTGTCAGTGATGGCTGTTTAACAGTCTGATGGCCTTGAGATAGAAGCTGTTTTAACCTCATAGTCATCGTATACTTGCAAATACAAAGTGCTGGAGTACAGAGCCAAAACAAACAAAAAACACTGTTCCAATACTTTTGGAGCTCACTGTAAATTAGCCATGTTATGAATAGAACTCATCTGCTGTCAACATCAGGATACGATTTGAGAGCACTAGTTAGCTCCAAACGTGGTTAGTAACTTTGGCTGCATGCTAACAGTGCATTCAGAGCCATCAGGTGGCTCGCCACACTACAACCTTCATTTTACCACCACAACATAAAGGGGAAGGGCTTAGCGAAGAGTCAATTCTCTCTGGGAAATGTGAGATAAAAGGCTTAATGAAGGCTAGGGCTCACCTGGGACTGCTCCATCTCCGCTTTATTGAGCTTCACCCCCAGAATCTCTGCAGCCACTCTCTGAAATGCCAGGAACACCTGAAGGGAAGGCAGGGCATGAAAGGAGGAGAGATGAGCAGGAATACAATTCAATTCAATTCAAGGGCTTTATTGGCATTGGAAACATGTGTTAACATTGCCAAAGCAAGTGAGGTAGACAACATACAAAGTGAATATATAAAGTGAAAAACAACAAAAATTAACAGTAAACATTACACATACAGAAGTTTCAAAACAGTAAAGACATTACAAATGTCATATTATATATATATATACAGTGTTTTAACAATGTACAAATGGTTAAAGGACACAAGATAAAATAAATAAGCATAAATATGGGTTGTATTTACAATGGTGTTTGTTCTTCACTGGTTGCCCTTTTCTCGTGGCAACAGGTCACAAATCTTGCTGCTGTGATGGCACACTGTGGAATTTCACCCAGTAGATATGGGAGTTTTTCAAAATTGGATTTGTTTTCGAATTCTTTGTGGATCTGTGTAATCTGAGGGAAATATGTCTCTCTAATATGGTCATACATTGGGCAGGAGGTTAGGAAGTGCAGCTCAGTTTCCACCTCATTTTGTGGGCAGTGAGCACATAGCCTGTCTTCTCTTGAGAGCCATGTCTGCCTACGGCGGCCTTTCTCAATAGCAAGGCTATGCTCACTGAGTCTGTACATAGTCAAGGCTTTCCTTAATTTTGGGTCAGTCACAGTGGTCAGGTATTCTGCCGCTGTGTACTCTCTGTGTAGGACCAAATAGCATTCTAGTTTGCTCTGTTTTTTTGTTAATTCTTTCAAATGTGTTAAGTAGTTATCTTTTTGTTTTCTCATGATTTGGTTGGGTCTAATTGTGCTGCTGTCCTGGGGTTCTGTAGTGTGTGTGTTTGTGAACAGAGCCCCAGGACCAGCTTGCTTAGGGGACTCTTCTCCAGGTCCATCTCTCTGTAGGTGATGGCTTTGTTATGAAAGGTTTGTGAATCGCTTATTCTTATTGGTAAAACATCAGTATTTCAGTAGTCATTTTTTAAATGTATATATATATGGTGCGTGTGTGCCACTTTTGATGTGATTTACTAGGTAAACCAACTCACCGAGTCTCCAGACTTGGCAGATACGAACTGACTGATGAGGCTGTTCTCTTGGCAGAAGCGCTGGTGTTTGTCAGCCTTCACTGTCCTCATATGCTCAAGGTCGACTGTGGACATAATGTCAGCAAATTACACAGATAGCAAGATTGACTTGACACAAGGTTATACTGTACAGAGACAGGGCGAACCTCATATCTGGACTTGCACAGAAAAGATAAGGTTTACACCAGCTCAAGATAGACTCGGGATTTGCCTGCTATAGATAACTAGCAACATACTTGAATTATTGTGTGTCACATTCAGTTTTTCAGAAATATATTTTGAGAAGGAAGTGATGAATTCAGAGACCCCTGGCCTCCATTTCCAGGTGTGATTAGCCTACAGCTCAGTGTCACACATTCCATAACTCAGTCCTGGTACAGTTACACCCTGAAGCCTAGCACCTTTATATCTACCACCACATGACCCAAGTCAAAAGAGCCAGGCTGTGGCTCTTCAAACACAATACATAGATGACCAAAGACTTCAGGCTACCCCGAAGTATGGCTGTCTGCTGAGAGAAAGCCATGACATATCACATAATGACATATTGAATTAAATGAGGCCTTTAAGGTGCACACATGGGTCTAAAACCTAGGTGTGGCTGATTACGGCATGCGCACAATGACAGAGACCATCTTTCTAGCCACTGTGCCTGCGTCTCCGTGCATTTAACCCTGGTGCAGTGATACCAGGAGTTTCACTTCTCCCCTTCCTCAATACGGGGTCACACCAAGGTCACAAGGGAAGGTCACCTGGGGGTCTCGCTGCTGAAAGCAATAGCTTCCCTCTTTATTTCTGGCTTTGTCTGACAAGGCGGCCACGCCCGGTATCTGGTGCATACGTGTCTATGGGAGCTGGAGGAGGTAGTAGGCTACTGTATGGTGTTGCATTTCTCTCACCCCCCCCCCAAGTTTAGCTCTTTGTGTGAAGCTTCATTCAAGCTGTCAATGTTTTCTGCCGTTCTCATGGCCCTTGGGTTAGGTGTGTGTGTGCGCGCAGAGTCGTAATCTGATTACAAAAAAACTAACTGTAATCAGTTACGTTACCAGCTAACACTTTTGAAAAACGCGAAAATTACTTCTAAGATTACTTTTAAATTCTGAATGGATGTTAGCAAAAAAAATACAGTAAATTAACACCTTTGTATTTTCTCAATGACATTCAATTCAGCATTGAAAAAACTCGCAAGTTTAAGTTTGTTCCACTTGAGGGTCTGACCACAAGTCAGAGACCACTATGATACTTTTGATGGATCCTTTTTGTCTTCTTCTAATGCCTCTTAAGGGGTAAGTAATCCAAAAGTAACAAAAAGTACATCAGATTATGTTACTGAGTTTGGGTAATCCAAAAGTTGTTACAATTTTGTACAGGTATCTAGTTGGTAACTTACACATATTACATTTAGAATGTAACCTACTGAACCCTTTGTGTGTGTGTGTTCTAAAGAGCAATGTAAAGTGTCCTCCAGTATCATTAATAACATAGTAGGTCATAGTGAGCCAAATATAAAAGACCAGTCACCATCTATAGCAACACACAGCCATCCATAGCTATTTCCGAGAGAAAGGATTTTTTTTTACATTGTTTTGTCATTTTTATGTCATGTGAAGCCTTCTAAGAATGTTGACACCATATAACATGGAAAAGGTAATTGTATATGTCATGAGGTATGAGTCCGGAACTTAGACAAACCTTTCTAGTCCCCTTGGACACACACATACAGACATCAATTATGCTACAGACCAAAGCAGGTTGTCTCGTCTCTCCGCATGCATAAACATGGCTATCTTGGAGAGGTCAGCAAGTTATTAATTCCCGTCACTAAGAGCGGAGGTACCCGCATGCTACCAGAAGTAAACGATGCTAATCCTTTGGATCCTGAACACTTGGGAGGGGTTATCAATCATCTGTCAGAGTCAGATTAGCCAACATTAACAGACTGGGGCCGGGGAGTGGCAGGACACTAAGTAAACCGGACCATGGGGAGAAGTGAAGATGAAGTAATTAAACCCAGTGACTAAGGTTTCTCTGTGCTGTCATGACTGACAGGGAATACAAGGGAAAACAATCCTTGTCTTCTATTGTTGTATAGTCATACATGTGACAGCTAACACTCTTCGACCTGTCATGGATGAAAATAAAAATATGTGTTCAAATAATTAACATACAGTAAATCCTTAGAAATACTAGAATACATGATTTGATGATTTGTAGAAACAATAAAAAAAGGCTGGCTAGGTTAACCACTGATGCTTTTGGTAAGCCATTGTGTATGTAAGGACAACAGTGTTTCCCCTATATTCATTTCGCAGCGGTGGCCCACTGCTGCTAAATTGTGGCCACAGATGCATTTTTATATACACTACCGTTCAAAGGTTTGGGTTCCTTGTTTTGAAAGAAAAGCACATCTTTTGTCCATTTAAAATAATATCAAATTGATCAGAAATACAGTGCAGACATTGTTAATGTTGTAAATGACTATTGTAGGTGGAAACAGCAGATAAAAACAAATGGATTACCTACATAGGCCCATTATCAGAAACCATCACTCCTGCATTACTATGGCACGTTGTGTTAGCTAATCCAAGTTTATCATTTAAAAGGCTAATTGGTAAATAGAAATCCATTTTGCAGTTATGTTAGCACAGCTGAAAACTGTTGTTCTGATTAAGGAAGCAATAAAACTGGCCTTCTTTAGACAAGTTGAGTATGTGGAGCATGAGCATTTGTGGGTTCGATTACAAGCTCAAAATGGCCAGAAACAAAGAACCTTCTTCTGAAACTCAGTCCATTCTTGTTCTGAGAAATGAAGGCAATTCCACGTGATAACTTGCCAAGAAACTGAAGATCTCGTACAACCCTGTGTACTATTCCCTTAACAGAACAACGCAAACTGGCTCTAACCAGAATAGAAAGAGGAGTGGGAGGCCCTGGTGCACAACTGAGCAAGAGGACAAGTACATTAGAGTGTCTAGTTTGAGAAACAAACACCTCACAAGTCCTCAAATGGCAGCTTCATTAAATAGTACCCGCAAAACACCAGGCTCAACGTCAACAGTGAAGAAGAGACTCCAGGATGCTGATGCGCCACATACTCAACTAGTCTAAAGAAGGCCAGTTTTATTGCTTCTTTAAATCAGTACAAGTCTTCAGCTGTGCTAACATAATTGCAAAATGGTTTTCTAATGAGCAATTAGCCTTTTACAATTATAAACTCGGATTAGCTAACGCAACGTGCCACTGGAACACAGGAGTGATAGTTGCTGATAATGGGCCTCTGTTCGCCTATGTAGATATTCCATATAAAATCAGTCTTTTCCAGCTACAATAGTAATTTACAACATTAACAATGTCTACGCTGTATTTCTGATCAATTTTATGTTATTTTAAATGGACAAAAAAAACAACAACTTTTGAACACGATTTTAAACGGATAGTCGTTGCTCAATGACTGGAAGTTTATGGAAACAGCTAGCATGTTCCCATAGACTTGTTCACCCCCCCACCCACCCCGCTAGTAGCATTGAACCTTCCACCCTCACACTTGCCCCCACTGCAAAAAAATACAAAACCTTTGGGAGACACTGGATCAGGCCCAATTCTGTCAGCCAGAATGGCCTAACAAAATGTCACTTATTACACAAAGCAATAGACAAAATGTTTATTTAAAAAAACCTGCTCCATAGTTAAAGACTAACGTATAGAATTTGTGACCAATCCTAAGACATGGGAGAGTAGGCATGTGTTATTTTGCTCTGGCGGTCGCAGGGAAAGTTAGGTTATCACATTCCCTCACAGGAATACCAGAGAACAATCCTGACCCAGAGACTCAAAGTGCCTCCCTAATGAAAATAAAACATGGGCTATGTATACATTTGGATTAACAAATTGGACAATTGATTATATTGTCATACATGCCAAGAAAATACTTAATAAAGTGCAGTAAATGACTACACATAAAGTATAAAACAATACTGTATTTAATAATATAGGAATGCAATGATTGATATGTTAAGGCATAAATTCATGTATTTTTTGTTCGAATTCAAATTGCCAGAAATAAGAAATGTTTTCAATCTTGCGAGGAGGACTGCCAATGACAACAAGTAAAAATGTAGAACAGCAAATACTGTTTAAAATTGCCAAAAACCACAGTTTCTCTCCCAAACAGATTCTAGCTTCATGTGTCGTCGTTCTGTGGACATTGAGCTCACGAAAAGCCTACAGTTACGGCGTTTCTTTTTATAACCCGTGTTAATGTAGCCATTTCCACTTATCAGTTTGAAACGATCTTCCTCCGCTGATCTGGTTTCTCTCCTTTCCTGACAAACTGTACGTTAACCGTCACGTTAACTACCCCCAGGAAGTGACTGCAACCACGAAATCAACTGTTTAGGCCTCCTAGCACATAGAGATAGCAGAATGGATCATCACTTGTCAAGACCGATGACTCCATCTCACCCCAGTCACCATGAGTGTTTACTTTAAAAGCCAGTTATCATTGTGGTGAATCTCAAAACATTTAGAGAGACAAATACATTGGAAGAAATCATATGTTAGGTCAGAGCCAAAGGGAGATATATAAATGATAAAGATATATGCCCGGACTGGTTTTAACCTCTGGAGTCAGCTGTGTCAAAGTAATACAATGAAGGGACTTTAGAAAGTCAAGTTAGTTAGCAGCCTATAGGCTAAACATTAAAGAAATGTAAACTGCCTTCCTCATTAGTAGATTTGGGGAAACACAATGAGTGTCCATGCTAATTACACTGTTTTCCTCTGATAAACAATACCCTTCAGATTTGTAATAGGCCTATAGATTTCACACATTCCCACTAACAAAGGTGTATCACTTCACAGGAGACAGTGAGTGAAGTGCTGTGTGGTCCCCAGCGTCATGGCTTTTTAAAAACACACAGTGATAGCACAGGGACTTGTTGCACTGTTCCACTGCGTCGACTGCTGGGGACCAAGTGGAACATTTAATCGAGCGAGTAACTGCCAGCGAATAAACTTGACATAACACAGTTAATCGCCGCCAGCCTCATTTAAAACAAACAACTGTTGGAGCATTGGGGAGAGTTGAGAAAATGACTTGAGGGGGGTCCGGGGGTCATACCCCCCCTAGTGAAAGTTGCAGGGTTTAATAAAACCCGAGGGAATACCTCTCACTTCCAACATTACCTCACTGTGCCTTGCAGACCCATCAGTAGGGGGTTTCCTTTCCCTTCAATATCATCCACAAATTCACATTGAGCTACTACCCTTGCTGCTGGATTTTGAGAGTTGTCTCTACTCCAGGAGTGTATCAAACTAAACCGTAGCCACACCCAGACCACAATCTTTCACAGTACAAACTTTCCTCTTCAGGCCTACTCTGTATCCACTGGAAGAAGACAGGAACAGGATGAATCTTCTCACAAATCTGTACTGTCCTCCCCTCACACCTGTACTATTATAATGACTTCTGCTCTCGTGCTTCTACACCTGCATTGCTTGCTGTTTGGGGTTTTAGGCTGGGTTTCTGTACAGCACTTTGAGATATCAGCTGATGTACGAAGGGCTATATAAATAAATTTGATTTGATCTATTATTGTGTCTAAGGTGCCATTACTATGATGGGTGACAGAGGCCTGATATCAAAGCACTAGGCAGCTTTATTCATCCTCCCTTTTGTTGGCATAGGGAATGAAGGAGGTATCCTGGAATACGGACCACCGGCACACCCATTATGGTAGATGTGCAGCTCAATAAAACAGCTCAACTCAACAGTCCACAGCATGGCCAACTACTGAGTTTTGACCTCTTGGGTCATGTTCAGTAGGGGTCACGGTTCGTATTGGACAAGTTCAAATGCCTCCCTGTTGCAAAACATTTCCTTCCTACTGAACGCAATCAATGGATTATGGATGTGTACTGGACTGAAGCCAAAATAAGAGTGAGAGGTGTTCAGCTGAGTAGACACCAACACCATCCTCTAATAGTGTGTCTGAGACAGGCTCATGACATCATGAAAGGATTCTGCTGCAGCTGCACTTTTTCGTGGGATTTATTTCTCTCCAAATGTGATATAGAACCCAGGTTAATAGCAAGTGACATTTTATTTACTGTTAAACTTACTGTTACTAGACATGGAAAACTTCTACAATCTCACAAACGTATTACAGAAAGCCTTCTCAGTGTAATGTTTAATGGCTTTCGGCATCGATAGTGCTTTTTGTGCATGAAGTGGCCTGTAAAATTAAACTGTAACACGAATTCATGCAGCACAGTTAACCGACTGATACCCTACTGGTTTACGTGACATGAGCACAGCTCATAAAAAGCGCAGAGTTGGGAAACGCAAAGAGCTTTGGTGCTTTGAAATTTGCACGAAGAACAACATGAACTTACCATAAATGTCATGCCATATTTCACCAATCAAAACAGGATAACACGGCCACTGTTTGGCTCCACCAACAAACAGCTATGCTTTATCCATCGTCAGCAAACTCCTGCTAATCTTTCTACGATTTTCATCTTTTGAGCAGAGTGAAGTGTTAAGGCCCGTTTTAGACATTTGCTTTAAGTCAGTCTTGCCTCTGGAACACCATGCATTCATTCAGAAGCCATGCACTAACCAGGGCTTGGGAGTCCAAAATGCTACTCTAGTGCATTTTTATTGGGCCTACACAGTCTGGGTATTGTTAACAGCAAGAACTGTTTATTTCTGGAGGAATGGGGAAAAAAAATACTAGATTGATGTTACAAAACGTTAGTATGTCAATGAATTACTGTTTTTGGAAAATAAAGATTTTCTTTTTGCTAAGGAAGTACATCTAAGGTAATGTCGACAGGCCTACATATTTTAGTGCACTATATTGCCATTTTGTGAAGCCACGTGTTTGATTAGCTTGCTCATCAAAAGCAAGAACAAAATCTCAGATATTCAATATTACCTCCATTTATAATGTCTCATTTTCAATGGTGATTTCATAGTTATCAAAATCTTACATGCATTGAGGGGCCAAAGGACTGAATCTGAGTCAAGTAAAATAAGTGTTTCATATCAAAAGTCAGTAACCTCAAATGGTGAACAGTAATTTGTGTCAAAGTACAGTAAGACTTGAGTGACTCAGCACTATTATTATTATTATGATGGAGGTACCAAGAGAGTGCAGGCCAATGAGGCGTTGCAGCTTGATGTCGTCAGGGTGAGCGTCATGGTGAGTGTCAGGGGGAGTGGGGCATTGGTGGAACCCTTGGGAAGGGAGGAGGGGTCCTGACAGAGACAGAGCGCTCTTTGTGCTCCGGCGCCCCTGCCCCGGTGGCCTGAAACGGTCCAGGACCGTCAGGGGACCAGCTTTCCTCCGGGTCCGAAGTGTTCTGTCGACAGCTCATTGATCACAGCTCATCTTGTCACCCGACCATTCCTCCCAAAACACATGTGCGGACACACACGCCCATGTCCCACTTGTACACACCCGTCTCACACTTTCAAACATAATCAGCTTCTCTACAGTGACCCGTAAAACAACATTGAGCGTGGTCTTCCTCCCCTGTGAGTGGGTGTAAAAACAGTAAAGTGTCCAGCAGTAGCCAGGACAGTGGAGGTGGGGGTGGACTGGGGAGTGTGAGGTTGTCACTGCCACAGTAAAACACGGGGGCAGTGGGCCTCGCCGGCTGGGTTACCGGGCTCTGAGGACTCGTGAAAGTGAACAAAAGGCCCAGTTCTGAGCCAACCGCACAAGACGCTGCCCAGGGTTTCACTGGCCAGGTCCTCGGAGCTCTCCTGTCGCAGTTAAACTAAGTGTGCTTTTATGGGCGAGCTGTAATACTCCGCACTATGAGCCATAATAATCATACAGGCAACTAGGAGCCTTCATAATAACACACAACCCATTCCCATAAGCCAGTGCTTCCCAGTACACATAACAGCAGACATTTTTGTTGTAGCTCCGGACAAAAAACCTGATTCAACTTGCCATAAGCCAAGTCATAATCATAGTTTTACCCATAGTTTTACCCATGAGGCATCATTCATTCATTATAGCTGTCATAACCTCCCTTAAGCCAGAGCAGGTGTATTTTGTGGCTTTTGGCGAATGCTTTCTAATGATCTGAAGTCGCTCTGTTGCTACTGCCTGTAAACACAGAGTCTAGTTCAAAAAGTGAATGATGGCAGGCCGCATGTGACAAATGGATTATTTGCATAATGGCCTACTAGAGCTCTGATTGGCTATGGCGCACCGGTCTGTGTTGAGTCCGATCCTGGACAAGACAGATGTTTTTATTAGGTTTTATTTACTGCCGTGTCTATTAATTGTCCAAATGCACGGCCGCTTTCCGACTCTATATTGCTATAGAATTTTCCCTACTGCCTTAGTATAACATGCTGACCACAGCAATCGCATCAAGTGTGCGAGTTGCAAAATAAAATGTACCCATACATGTTATTCAATCATTGCACCCACACTGCTCGCGAGAGTCTTCGTGGCCAGGCGCTAAAATAGAATTATGTTCTATTTGTGACGCTCAACGCGCTGCAAGTCCAAGCTTTCCCATCTCCTCGTTGTTTTTTTTAGGCGCATATACCCACGTGCCATCACCTCATTGGTTTTTAGGAGCATATACCCTCGTGGGTGATTGAAAGACTAACTGAGGTCCGCACTCCAGTCGGTTGTAGTGATGCACCATAAAGTTGGTTGCCAACCGCCATATAAAGTCCAAAGAAGAAAAAGAAGTGTGAAGGGAGGAGAGATGATGAGAAATGAATTCGGTTTACCGTTTTATCTGTTTACAGTTTTGTCAGAGTAGTGGGCCTTGTGCATTTCAGGCAAAATAACAACCTAATGTGTATATACCAGGACAAATTAGCTAGCAACAGCAAGCTAGCTAGCTTAATTGCCATAAATGTTTAATGCTTTTTGACCTGTCCCCAAATTATTATAATTGGTTCAGAGTTTGTTTTGATATTTCAACCTGCATGTCCTGATCGCTTCTGGTGTGGGTGAACAAAATCAACGCGCACGTCTGGTTTGGACAGCATGTTAGTCATTCCCAAACATTCTATGAAACATGAAAGTATGAACACGTGAAAATGACCATGTCTACTAAGTGCTCATGTAAAAAAAGGCATCATATTCTTCCTGGGGGTGTACATGAACAGATTTTAATAAGATTTCATGTTGCTAAAGTGCTCAGTTCCACTTTAAAGATTGAAATGCAACACTGCAAAATACGAACGAAGAAGGTGCTTTCCATCCCACTCTCAAATAACAGTCAAAAACATAATATTAAGCTAAAGGCTCTATTAACGTGATGCTAGCGAATCCAAAGCAGCATCGGCAAGTATCCTATGCTGTGTAAGCTTAGTCCAGGCATTCCTCCATATCAATGTTGTGGAGAAACCAAAGAAATAAAGCGCAGTTTGACCGTGATGATGGTTCCAGGCTGCCGTTGGGTCAGGTGGCTAAGCTGTGCTGCGTTGTGCAACTTAAATGGCCCGTGACTTACCACACAAGAAGGCATCCGAAGACTGATCATCTACTGCACGTGCAACAATATTTGCTTTATGGATGGCTAAAATGAATGAGGACTTTTCATTTTACTTCAGGCTCGGGACAGAGTAGGAGAGATGCGTGTACAGGTATGTTTTCAAATGGCCGCCATATTTCCATTGGGTGACTGGCTGGCTTATCTGCAACAAAGTGCTAAACCTTCCCATTCATCCTCAGCCTCCCACTGCGTCATAGTAACCTGAATCTCTAATTATCACAGAGAATTATTTTGAGCCAAAAGGGCCTGCTGCTTTAGCTAATGCAGTCGTACTTCGGATTCGATACAATAAACATCCAATCTGTCCAGTGTTTCCCTTTAATAAAACAAAAAAAAACACACAAAAACAGGAAACGCTGGACTTGGTGTATACTGTAAACATTCCTAATCTTTATCCAAGCATGCACCATCCCTTACTGGGATCTATAGACTGTATATAGAATATTTTACAGTGTCGAACCTGCGGTCACCCTCCCTGCAGCGCTACACAGACACTGCTGACGTGTACATCTCCTATATCTGGGGGAGGGGGGGGCAAAGGACTGGGCTTTTGTCCCACCACATGTCTATTGTGGCTAAACCGTCCCCTCGGGGGCAATTAGGGCCTTTTAGTTTGTTGTAAGAGGACCTAAGTACGAGCGGGCCAAGCCAGGAAAAACATTTCTGAGCTAAACCAAAAACAGAAGCGCATTGAGCTCCTCCGGGCTCCTGGACTTCTGAGCATCTCTATTAAGAAATGTGCAGGCCTACACAGAACAGACAGGAACTGTGGCAGCTTTACTGGAGCAGGGGGTTGAGGGGAGTGGAGAGGAGGGGGAGGCCTCCACCATGGGCCTTGCCAAGAGGGCAAACAACTCCGTCCGGACAATGTTGGTGGAGGAGAGAGACATTTTATAACTACAACCGAGTTTAGAGATGTTATACAGATGTAGGATCTTAATTTGAGCCAGTTTGCTACAGCAGGAAAATAATCCTGCAGCAATAGGAAATATAAATTATTGTGTGGATTCATTTTTTTGTAGGGTTTAATAAATTTTTCACAAGGGAATAACTAAAATCTCAAAGTGGAAATTACAAACTTCAGAAGCTTTTATAAACCTCAAATACACTACAAGTTTTACATTTCTTGCATTGCAGGAAAGTTATCCTGCAACAAGGTGATGAAATGAAGATCCTACATCTGTACGAGAACAGAGTTTTGAGAAATAGGCATTTGAGTTTTCACATGGCCGAATAGGTGGCAGTGAAGAAGAGTGGGATGGGTAACGGTATGTGGAAAGGTTTGTCGTACCATGTAGAAGGTAAACACGCATGTTGTTTGACACACATAGCCAATGAAGACATTACTGTAAAAGGCAGGGAAAGAGAACATGTTCATTCAAATTTCCCGAAAGATAGTGTGTAAGTACAGGGCTGAGCGTGTGACTGAAAGAAAGATAGAGCAACGTGTGTGAGAGCGAGAGAGGGAAAAAAGAGAGGAACAGTCTCTCGGTGCAGGAGTCTTATCTCCCAGCCAGAGGAGGGATCATGTCCCATGGAGAGCCAGCATGGATCTGGAACATGTCCCATGGCAAAAAAAGCGTGGATCTGGAAGATTTCCCATGGCGAGCCAGTGTGGATGAGGCAAAAAAAAAAGTGTCAGAACCTCCGTGCTAAAAGGCATGAGTGATGAGGAGGGGTTAAGAGAACTGAACCCATTTAAGTCACCCAAATAAGGGCTGTGGGAGCTCATGATGGATGCCCCCAGAGCTCCTAAGGGATAGTGATATCGAAGGGGAATGGGAAGGGGCAGGGGTCCAGTGGTCCCCTCTTAATAAAAACAAATCGGCTTGATAAACTGCAGAATAAAAAGAGGGTGCACAGTTCCAATGTCAGCATAAACATGCCACTTGTTAAATACATTCGATAAATTATTCAGGTAATGACCAAAACACAGTATTTCAAGGTTTTAAAAAGGGAGAGTTCAGTGATTTAGCATTTTAAAATTATTTGTTTCCTTACATTAAAGCAGTCTTTGGACAAGGAGGGATTGCAATCCACACTTGGTTTTGTTCAACTGGCCAATGCAAACAATTAGCAACAATAGCATGTCGAGATAAATTCCTCATGTAAATCAATCTGCCACGTTTAGCATGTATCAAATGTCATACCATAATCACCTCTTAAATGGATTGGGTTACTCAATTAATTGGTTTTAATTATTTGTAGATGATTTATTTTGGACATTACATTTAAAACATACTACACGGGAACATGGATTTTGATCAAAAAATGTTAATGCTGCAAATTGTTTGCAGTAGCTAGTTTAATTAATGAAACAAATGAGTGTATTGTAGTCACTCCTTGTTCAGAGACTGCATTCAACGTAAGGAAATAAATATATAAAATCAGTGAACTATCCCTTTAAGAGGATCATGAAACATCACGTAAAATATCAAATGAAAAAAAAGTTGTACTTGATCAACTATTTACAATACATTGACTTAGCTAGCACATCATTCATTGCATAGATAAACTATAGAGTAGGGTATGACATTTGACACAATGGCTGTGTAAAATAAATACAAATACTGAGCTATATTGTATGCAAAAAAAAAAAAGGGAAATTATTTTATACTAATACAATTGCTCAGAGAAAAATATTTTGTTTAGCAAGTAACACAAAAAAATTATCCAGAAGTTATGGGTCAAAATGATTGACATGCCAAGATTCTTATAAATAAAATAGTCTACAGTTGAGTATTTGGTCCCATATTCCAAAGCACGCAATGACTACATCAAACTTGTTGGATGTTTGCTGTTTGTTTTGATTGCGTTTCAGATTATGCTGTGACCAACACAAATTAAATGGTAAATTACGTATTCTGTCATTTTGGAGTCACTTTTATTATAAATAAGAATATAATATGATTATTATTATTATTACTCATTATTCACAATTCATTCAGGATTATCCGTGACATTAATGTAGAAGTGCATAGAAACATATTCTATTCTTATTTACAATGAAAGTGACTCCAAAATGACACAATACATTAATGGTAAACAATTTCTATTGGGCACCAAATAATCTGAAACACAACCAAAACAAACAGCAAATGCATCCAACAAATTTGTAAAATCACAAGCTTGATGTAATCATTACATGCTAGGAATATGGGACAAAATACTAAACTTTTGACTACTTTATTTATAATCATTTTTACGGGTGTCCATTTGGATCTGCCTTTGAGAATAAAAAAAAGTATTAGATGTGAAACAAAATCTTTCCCTAAGCAAATGTATTATTACAAAATTATATCATTTCCCAATTTTTGGGAGAATTACAATAAAGCTCAGTATTTGTATTATTTATTTAATACAGTCAATATTGCACATTTTTAAATCAAGGGGGTCTATCATTTCAGACCCCACTATACATCCTTATTCACTATATCCAACATAACAACAGATGATTAAATCTGCAAGTTCAAAGCCCTTTAGGAAGCTTCAGCTACAATAGAAAGACCAATTCTAACAATTAATGGTGCCATGTTCCCTTATTGGTGAAGACATAATATATCATGAATTCACAGAGCGTGCAGTGTGACACCTATACCTACACGAACCACAGGTCTCAAACTAGCCCAAATACCACCTTTAAGACTATCAATCAGTAATTCAGAAGTTGTATGACAGTAAAACAAAAAAATATAAATATTTTGAAACATACATTGAATAATAAAGGAAAACAATATCTGGATAAGTGAGGGAGACTGCATGCATATGAAGTCTACATTTTCCTGAGAGGATACTGTGTACCATACGGTGTAACACTGGGCTGTGCTGTAATAAACAGTTATAGTATGTTTAGACAGACCAAGAGTTGAGCATTCTTCCATTACCCATGTGTTCCTAGAAAACCCCACCCTCTGCAAGTGTTTGAGTGTCTCTATGTTTCTCTGTGTGTGTCCGTCTGTGTGTGCATAGTTGTGTTTCTGTGTGCGCATGCGTTTCTGTGTGCGCGTGCGTTTCTGTGTGCGTGCGCGCGCTTCTGTGTGCGTGCGCGCGCTTCTGTGTGCGTGCGCGCGCTTCTGTGTGCGTGCGCGCGCTTCTGTGTGCGTGCGCGCGCTTCTGTGTGCGTGCGCGCGCTTCTGTGTGCGTGCGCGCGCTTCTGTGTGCGTGCACGCGCTTCTGTGTGCGTCCGCGCGTTTGTATACACATGTGTCCTCAATAAAACATTTAATTGGCTTCCTCCCTGAATTGTTACAAGTGGTGCCATTATTTAACACAAGGGTCTGGACAGCATGTGGAGGGCAAGGAGGTGCACAACGCCGGCTTAACACGGCACCTTAACCCTACACGGCCGTGTTAAACAGAGAATGGGGAGGCTGTTCCCCACCAGCCAAATGGCAGTGGAGGGCGGTCAGGCAGGCCAGTGTAAGGAGAGGAGGGAACAACAGCATCCCAAATAAGATATCCGTTTAAGCCCAATTAGGCTAAGTATACAGAGGTTTGGCAAAGATAAGGGGGGGGGTTATTTGAGTTTGTCTCAAAAGCATTGCACAGGTACAAATAAGTGGTGGGGGTCAGACTATCCTCTTTGAAGCCTTACCCTCTCTGTTTGTACACAATACTGTAGACATCCAAAGCAAGTCGATAACACACTAGTACTGCATATATGATAAGTGAGAGTGAATGAAGGGAAACAACAGTAAAACATGTCAGTGGTTAAGAGAGAGAAGGCATCTCCCAGAGGACATGCCCTCTCATAAATCTGTATAGTGCAAATCATGCTCTTATAAGCTCCTGGTTGGGTCCTTCTATTTCAGTTGACATGGTCTGAGGGCTGGTGGCTACTTCACTCATTTGGATTTCATGGGAACCTACATTACAAAATCTCAACATTCCCCCCAAGAATGCTGAATATTTTTTGTTCTATTCATTATAACTGGGTGACGGCCGGGCACTTGGTAAAAATAAAAATAAAAAGAGCTATGATATGTAAAATTGTTAGAGGGGCTCCTCGGCAAAAGAGAGAAAGACGACGGAGCAGGGGAGGGGGAAAAAAGAAAGCAAAACAGAAATGTCTGTGTGGGCAATTCCCACAAGATAGCTAGACTAACTCTCTCTTCATGCCCTCTGAAGAAACGGAGTCCGTGAGAGGGTTCAGGGATTCATAAAGTCTCGCTAGGTAATTGATTGCTCCGGGTAGGGCAATCTGTGTGGGATTTTGTTTTTCTTCTTTGCGGACTGTAGGAGCCAAAAAAACACACATGGGCGATTCTTAGCAATATGGCCATTAAGAGCAGACTGACTGAGCGGGCGAAGGGGGGACCCTGACAGAGGGCTATACACTTCTTAAATACATATTACAGTATACACACTGACACACACTATAACAAACGCACTTACACACACGTATACACAGACACACTCACCGACAGTATACAAAATGTAGCCTAAATACGGAGGCGCCTGTCGTTAGGCCCGGGCATTAAGAGATGCGCCCTAATGCGAAGACAAGAGAATCCCTACTCTAGACAGGCGTATTAAGCCCTGACCTAAAGGCCCCGTTGAGTAACATTAGAGAGGCTTCCTGTGTAGATACCACTCTGTGGGCCATTCATCACTGGGGTGGAGGAGGAGTGGGGCGGAGGGGTTCGAGGCTGGACAGTCGACAGCCATCATTACACACGGGGCTGTGACTGGGTGCCTTACAATAACACGGCGGCAGCAATGTCTCCCCATCTGTCAGAGGGGATGTTTAAAAAAACACAGTCATCATTATTAGTCTTTATTTTGGAGAGATGCGGGTGGGGAGAGGGGGGGTTTGGAAAAGGTTGTCTGGTTATCATCTAAGATCCTCTCCTCATCCAAAGTGGTGTCCAGGCGGGAGTTAGAGTAGTGGGAGGGTGCCCTGTAGCCACCACATTAGGGTCTTAAATCACTGAGGGTCACTCCCCAGAGCACGCAAACATCACCGTTCCCATCGCCCCAGGAGACCCTGCTCCTCACTATCAATTAGCTAATCGAAACACATCAATAAGCTTGAGGCGTTACACACAAAGGCCTATCTGGTATTATCGACTGCAACACACTCCTACACACATGCACACACAAACAGGATCAGAGGAGTGGAGACAGAAGGGGAAGCAAATAATCAACAGCCCCAATAGAAAAATCAATTTCCTGTTTCTAGCTAAATAGAGCCGGATACAGTAACACGTTCGCTGCCCTCCCGCTAAATAGAGCCAGATACAGTAACACGTTCGCTGCCCTCCCGCTAAATAGAGTCAGATACAGTAACACGTTCGCTGCCCTCCCGCTAAATAGAGCCAGATACAGTAACACGTTCGCCGCCGTACCGCTAAATAGAGCCAGATACAGTAACACGTTCGCTGCCCTCCCGCTAAATAGAGCCAGATACAGTAACACGTTCGCTGCCCTCCCGCTAAATAGAGCCAGATACAGTAACACGTTCGCTGCCCTCCCGCTAAATAGAGCCAGATACAGTAATACGTTCGCCGCCGTACCGCTAAATAGAGCCAGATACAGTAACACGATCGCCGCCGTACCGCTAAATAGAGCCAGATACAGTAACACCTTCGCTGCCGTACCGCTAAATAGAGCCGGATACAGTAACACGTTCGCCGCCGTACCGCTAAATAGAGCCGGATACAGTAATACGTTCGCTGCCCTCCCGCTAAATAGAGCCGGATACAGTAACACGTTCGCCGCCGTACCGCTAAATAGAGCCAGATACAGTAACACGTTCGCTGCCCTCCCGCTAAATAGAGCCGGATACAGTAACACGTTCGCTGCCCTCCTGCTAAATAGAGCCGGATACAGTAACACGTTCGCTGCCGTACCGCTAAATAGAGCCAGATACAGTAACACGTTCGCTGCCCTCCCGCTAAATAGAGCCGGATACAGTAACACGTTCGCTGCCGTACCGCTAAATAGAGCCAGATACAGTAACACGTTCGCCGCCGTACCGCTAAATAGAGCCAGATACAGTAACACGTTCGCTGCCGTACTGCTAAATAGAGCCAGATACAGTAACACGTTCGCCGCCGTACCGCTAAATAGAGCCAGATACAGTAACACGTTCGCTGCCGTACCGCTAAATAGAGCCGGATACAGTAATACGTTCGATGCCCTCCCGCTAAATAGAGCCGGATACAGTAACACGTGCGCTGCCGTACCGCTAAATAGAGCCGGATACAGTAATACGCTCGCCGCCGTACCGCAAAATAGAGCTGGGTACAGTAATACGGAAATACAGTAATACGCAAAATAAATAAAAATCAAATGTGCTGAATACAACAGTGAAAGGCTTACTTACGAGCCCCAAACCAACAATGCAGTTAAAAAAAATATGGATAAGAATAAGAAATAACAGCAGTAAAATAACAATAGCGAGACTATATACAGGGGGGTACCGGTACAGAGTCAATTTGCGGAGGCACCGGTTAGTCGAGGTAATATGTACATGTAGGTAGAGTTATTAAAGTCACTATGCATAGATGATAACAACAGAGGCCAGCAGCGGTGTAAGAGGGGGGCAATGCAAATAGTCTGGGTAGCCATTTGATTAGGTGTTCAGGAGTCTTATGGCTTGGGGTAGAAGCTGTTTAGAAGCCTTTTGGGCCTAGACTTGGCGCTCCGGGTACCGCTTGCTGAGCGGTAGCAGAGAACAGTATATGACGAGGGTGGCTGGAGTCTTTGATACTCTTTAGGGCCTTCCTCTGACACCGACTGGTTTAGAGGTCCTGGATGGCAGGAAGCTTGGCCCCAGTGATGTACTGGGCCGTTTACACTACCCTCTGTAGTGCCTTGCGTTTGGAGGCCAAGCAGTTACCATACCGGGCAGTGATGCAACCAGTTGTTGCATGCTCTCGATGGTGCAAATGTAGAACCTTCTGAGTATCTGAGGACCCATGTCAAATCTTCTGTCTCCTGAGGGGGAATAGGTTTTCTTGTGCCCTCTTCACAACTGTCTTAGTGTGCTTGGACCATGTTAGTGATGTGGACACCAAGGAACTTGGCTCTCAACCTGCTCCACTGCAGCCCCGTCGATGACAATGGGGGCGTGCTCGGTCCTCCTTTTCCTGTAGTCCACAATCATCTCCTTTGTCTTGATCACGTTGAGGGAGAGTTTGTTGTCCTGGCTCCACACGGCCAGGTATCTGACCTCCTCCCTATAGGCTGTTTCATCGCTGTCGGTGATCAGGCCTACCACTGTTATGTCATCAGCAAACTTAATGATGGTGTTGGAGTCGTACCTGGCCGTGCAGTCATGAGTGAACAGGGAGTACAGGAGGGGAATGAGCACGCATCCCTGAGGGGCCCCTGTGTTGAGGATCAGAGATGCGGATGGATGTGTTGTTACCTACCCTTACCACCTGGGAGCGGCCCGTCAGGAAGTCCAGGATCCAGTTGCAGAGGGAGGTGTTTAGTCCCAGGGTCCTTAGCTTATTGATGAGCTTTGAGGTTCACTATGGTGTTGAACGCTGAGCTGTAGTCAATGAAGAGAATTCTCACAAAGGTGTTCCTTTACTCCAGGTGGGAAAGGGCAGTGTGGAGTGCAACAGAGATTGCATCATCTGTGGATATATTGGGGCGGTATGCAAATTGGAGTGGGTCTAGGGTTTCTGGGATAATGGTGTTGATGTGAGCCATGGCCAGCCTTTCAAAGCACTTCATGGCTACAGACGTGAGTGCTACGGGTCGGTAGTCATTTAGGCAGGTTACCTTGGTGTTCTTGGGCACAGGGACTATGGTGGTCTGCTTAAAACATGTTGGTATTACAGACTCAGACAGGGAGAGGTCGAACATTTCTGTGAAGACACTTGGTTTGCAAGCCCTGCCACATCCGCCGAGCATCAGAGCCGGTGTAGTACGATTCGATCTTAGTCCTGTATTGATGCTTTGTCTGTTTGATGGTCCATCGGAGGGCATAGCAGGATTTCTTATAAGCTTCCGGGTTAGAGTCCCGCTCCTTGAAAGCGGAAGGTCTAGCCTTTAGCTCAGTTTGGATGTTGCCTGTAATCCATGGCTTCCGGTATGTACGTACGGTCACTGTGGGGACGACTTCATCGATACACTTATTGACAAAGTCCTCAATGCCATTGGAGGAATCCTGAAACATATTCCAGTCTGTGCTAGCGAAACAGTCCTGTAGCTTAGCATGTGCTTCATCTGACCACTTTTTATTGATCTAGTCACTGGTGCTTCCTGCTTTAATTTTTGCTTGTAAGCAGGAATCAGGAGGATACAATTATGGTCAGACTTGCCAAATGGAAGGCGAGGGAGAGCTTTGTATGCGTCTCTATGTGTGGAGTAAAGGTGGTCCAGAGTTTTTTTTCCCCCTCTGGTTGCACATTTAACATGCTGACAGAAATTTGGTCAAATTGATTTAAGTTTCCCTGCATTAAAGTCCCCGGCTACTAGGAGCGCCGCCTCTGGGTGACCGTTTTCTTGTTTGCTTATGGCGGAATACAGCTCATTCAATGCGGTCTCAGCGCCAGCCTCTGACTGTAGTTGTATGTAAACAGCTACGAAAAATACAGATAAACTCTCTAGGTAGATCAAGAATCTCATGATAAGCTGTAGACCACACTACCTCAGGCGAGCAATAGCTCAAGACTTCCTTAGATATCGTGCACCAGCTGTTATTTACAAAAATACATAGTCCGCCGCCCCTTGTCTTACCAGACGCCGCTGTTTTATCCTGCCGGTGCAGTGTATAACCAGCCAGCTGTATGTTGATAATGTCATCGTTCAGCCACGTCTCAGTGAAGCATAAGATATTACAGTTTTGAATGTCCCGTTGATAGCTTAATCTTCCGCGACTGTCATCTATTTTATTGTCCAAAGATTGTACATTTGCTAGAAGAATGGAAGGAAGTGGGTGTTTTTACAATCACCTATGAATTCTCAGAAGGTAGCCCGCCCTCCGGACCCTTTTTCTTCGCCTCCTCTTCACGCAAATCACAGGGATCTGGGCCTGTTCCCGAGAAAGCAGTATATCGTACTGGGTACAGTAATATGGTCACTGCTGTACTGCAAAATAGAGCTGGGTGCAGTAATATGGTTGCTGCTGTACTGCAAAATAGAGCTGGGTGCAGTAATATGGTTGCTGCTGTACTGCAGAATAGAGCTGGGTGCAGTAATATGGTTGCTGCTGTAATGCAGAATAGAGCTGGGTGCAGTAATATGGTTGCTGCTGTAATGCAGAATAGAGCTGGGTGCAGTAATATGGTTGCTGCTGTACTGCTAAATTATGCAGTGTCAAGAAAAGTGAAAAAAATATTTAAAAAATGGTCCGACAGAGAAAAAGTGAATTTTATTTACTGCACTGAAAAAGACATTGTCTTCACAGCTCGCTGTGTTCATACATTATGGTTGACTCATCTGCTTAGCCTTCAGTCCCTTTTATGATGTGTAATAGCATGACCTATGAGCAGAAGAAAAGAAAGGGGGAAAGTGGATACCTAGTCAGTTGCACAACTGAATGTATTCAACCGAAACGTGTCTTCCACATTTAACCCAACCCCTCTAAATCAGATCGGTGCAGGGGCTGCCTTAATCAAAGTCCACGTCATCACCCGGGGAGCCGTTGTTGTTGGGGGTTAACCGATTTTTCCCCCTTGCTGGCTCGGGGATTCAAACCAGCGACCTTCAGTTACTGGCCCAACGCTCATAACCACTAGGCTACCTGCACCTGCATGTGTGCGTGCATGTGCGTCAGCGATACTCACTTTTGTTTCCCACCAGGGAGACCACAGGCTGTACGTCACACTCTTCATTGGCCTTCTTGACCATGCCATACCAGTCCTCCAGATTCTTAAAGCTCTGGAAGTTTGTAATGTCGTACACTAGAAGAACACCCTGAAAAACAATAGCATGGAAAATCTGAAATTATGTAATCACAACATCCCAAAAGAAATTCAATTTGACATAAGATGAGAACAAACATGACAGAGAGGTTGAGTATGAACAGCAGGTGGCACTAGTGTCTGAGAAAAGACAGTCCTCTTCCTACCCCCATCCATCTCAAAACACACACTCCCCAAGGAGTTGGCACCTCCTCAGCTCTCTCTAAGTTAGTCATGGCATTAAAGACCTAGATGGCTGTTACAGATGCAGAGAGACATGCTACGAACATACAGCCGAACCACTATGCCTACACTCTAATTTGTCTGTTTGTGGACATCAGGGCGAGGGGAACCGCAGAGTTTTGTCCATCCAGTAAAACAAGCATAGGAAGGTAAGAGAGGGGGGTTAGGTTAGGTTCCCTGGCCACAAAATTGGCTCTGTTGTCAGTGCTTACAAATAAAAGAGGGTAATATACGTGTGGTTATGAAGGAGGTCTCATCCCCCTCTCTTCGTCAAAATACTTTGTAAGTATTGTCAGCATAGGTACAAAAACAGAAGTAGTCCTATAGCAAAGCACAAAAGGTGCCCATCGGAGTAACCAGACCGTTAAAGCTGGCGTCTGTACTAGTTGATATGTAAACAAAGATGAAACACTTCAGTGTACATGTTAAAAACAAAAGCCTCAAGTGCCAACATTGTGTCCATTTCTCTCTTTACCATTCCAAAAGACTATAGAAGATGAAAAGGAGCCAAAATAAATAGACTACTTCACCTTTGATTGCATCATCATCAAACAGAATTGCAGCTCCTTTTTCTTCAGGAAGCGTCTGGTCCGGGACACGCAATGTCACAACACAAGGCCGGTGACGACAGTTTGTGTCAGTTACAATTACAGCGCGTCGCTACCAATGACCATGATTGATTGTCGCCCGTGGCGCGTCGAACAATGGTCGTGAAAGCCCCATAAAGCTCTGGTGAGAAACCCGCAGAGCAAAATATTCCAATGTGGCATTGATGGACGACACATTGTTGTTGTGTGTGAGTGAGCGGGCAGGGCGTCTGAGGAGGTATTACAGTACAGACATGACCGACCTACACACCCACCAACAGCCTCAAGTGTTGTCTCGGTCTCTACATCCCACACAGGCCCCATGCTCTTCAGGTAAACCAGATCTATAGCTATATCTATACCTCATCAAACAAGTGCAGCTTTGAGAGCGTAGACTGTGGCTTTGGGTGACAGATAATGGTAGCCTATATAGCAACAACAACTTAGGGATGTTGCTTAGCGGAATGAGGCAAAAGCACAAACATAACACTCCCACACACGTGTTATTGCAAACCTCGCTCTATTCACAATCATTTGTAAATATGCTTATTTTGTTAATAAATAATGAAGTTAGAGCGGGGGAAGGGAGAAAGAGAGAAAGGTGTTTCTTACTCCCCCTCATACTGTACATAGTCTAGTCCATATGACCAGCGAAGTCGTAAAACTTGGTCCTGTTGCACTAATATTATCATAAAGGCTTATTAACTACCCAAGCCTAATAGGGAAACACTATTACATTGTACATTTGTACAGTTAAAAAGCTCTAACGTGAACAACGACAGACCACCTCAGTGTTTATTGTGTGTGTGTGTGTTACAGTACCTGAGCACCATAGACATATTTATCCAGCATTTTCCCTCCAATCGTTTGACCTCCAATATCCCACACTTGCAGGGTAACATTCAAGTTGCCTGAGGGAAGAGGAAATGGAGAAACTTAAAATCATTAGAAACTATTAAATGACTTCAATGTTTCAAACAAAAGCTGCTGCAATGCAGCCCACATATTACAAAACTATCAACGTTTGGCTTGATGTGTTAGCTTCTTTTTCATATCATCAACTTCTGACTAAAAGGTGAACATAAGTCGATCAACTGGAAAAGAACGTGACAAGAGAAGACAAATTCAATTGTACTGTAATTTGCGAGCTTTCCATCTCGGTTGTTTTGGTTCCTTTTATAGGCGTTTGTTTTAACAAAGCTCATAATCTTTGGGAAATCACGAGTCAGTCGTAACTGGAGCCTATATTTTGGGAGAGGGATTTCTGTAATAAAACGTTGACTTTGTTCATGTACATATTGGAAACAATAAATCATAGATTAATCTTTAATTTTTAACCGTTCGCCTCTGGCAGGTCACACACACTCCAAATCCAAGAATATCCAGAGGAGAGATTCAGGAGGATGAATAGGTATGCTTACCCTGTAATTTAAACATTCTCAATAACCCTGGCCGGGAAAAAACGAGCACTTATTAGCCTGGGAATAGCTGTTTGCATTGTGTCGTTCTCTGCCAAGTCGAGGAGAGTAAGGAGAAATATGTGGTGTTAAGAAAAATACAGATAATTAAACACAAAATGATAAGCAAAAGAAGACTAACTGTCCCAATTTATATAAGAGGGAGGTGGGGAGAGGGAGAGAGGGGGACGGGGTACAAAACCAAATCTAAATAAATATTTTCCTCCTCTGGAAAATGAAAGGGGTGGTTGAGAAAAGAAAAGAAGACCAGACAGTGAGGAGTTTGTCGGTGTGATGAGGGCCCTTCATTGGCCTAGTGCGCTTATGGCGAGCCGAGCGTACAGTGTGGATACGGCTGGACGAGCTGACCCCCACCACACAAGTCCCTGTTTCTCCGAGGAAGGAAGCGCGAGTGTTCACAGTGACTACATCTAGACTATACAGTGTCAATGTAAAGCTACATTGAAGAGTGCAATGAATAATTGCCCTTGGTGTTACAGCATGCGAGCTATCCCCACCCATCCCCTGCAGTCGGACACAAACTTTATTTCTGTTTAAAAGACTCAACAGACCCAAAGTTTCCCTGCTTACGTGGTGAGTTAGTGGCTGTTTTTGTGTTTTTAGTAGTCTTCATTAGCTATTAGCACTGTTCAGTGGAACCCAATAAAAACACTATCAAAACATCACCATTTTGATAAGTATTAATTCACAGACCAAACATGAGACATCTGGAAGAGGTATTGTTAAAAGCACACAAAGAGAAGTTTGTGTGCCAATCGGCCTCACCTCACCTCTCCACGCGTTGGAAAATGTACATTAAGTTTGACAAGCTGGGCCTTCACGGTGAGAGGGGCCAGCGCCGGCTATACTCTCCCCCCATCTTGGAGATCCCCATAGAGCCCCAGAGAGCCACACAACACATCCAGTCGAAGGCGGGCGTAGGTCCTAACGAAGCTCAGGACCACCCAAATGGCAAACACAGCCATCCTCTTCATCAGGTCAAGAGAACCCAATCCCCCAGAAAATGTGCCATTTTACAACTCGTGTTGAACCAACGTCTACTATTTTATATATATAAAACACACACACACACACACCCACACACACACACACACACACACACACACACACACACACACACACACACGTACGTGTCTTGCCGTGCTGCAGATAAGTAATGGTTCTCAACTATTTTTACCAGAATCACAACTAAGATTGGAATTATTTGTGAGATGTCTCATTGAAGCCTTGCCTTTCCCTATTTCACTAAGGTCTGCCTAATTATCTCTACTAAAACATTCATGTTTTCTTTCTCCTACTATTACCAACTGTAACTGAATATAGGACTAAATGTAATAGTTTCAAGTTATCATATATTTATTTTAGTACTTAATCCACCCTTGCTTAAATGTTATTTTATTAGTCATAAAAGAATGGAGCTACTTTGCAGACTTTTGCAGCTTTATGCCTTGGCACCATTTTAAATATGCAATTTAAAATGCTGAAAATCCCCATGCCATATGGTAGGAAGTGAAAATGGGGGGCTTTAGTCTAAATATAACATTAGTCAATAAACATTTATTTTACACATCTAAGAGGATACAGAGCGAGGCTTTATTTCCGTGGGTTTGAAAGTAAACAAATAAGAACATGAATGTTTTATGTGGTTCAGAACAAAGATCAGTTGAACCCCGGGATATGAATATAAAAATGCTAAATGTATTTACTCTGTACTGTGCCCACAGAATTATGTGTAAGGCTCGCCTCTCTGGACATAAGCTGTCCATTGGCTTCATGGAGGGGGAAAAATCCTGGTGTTTGCCCTAGAGAGAACAGCTTTCAGAATGAATAAGGATGAGAAGTGGCAGACTCTCCACAATGTGGTGCTACCAAGAAAGACACATTGAAAGTCCTGAGATAACCTGAGGAACAAAATTGTTTGGTTTTACCATGAAACACTGGGGAAGGAAAATACAAAATGCAACAACACATTTTGTATCAATTTGAAAATAAATTCAGAAATTCTAAAGCTTTAAAAATTGTGTACACCCTCAAATTCACATACAGCTTCTGTAAAAAGAAATGTAATACATTCCAAGTAGGCTACTTTAATAACGTCGGAATACTTTTACAACTGCACGTTTCATAAGCAGAATTCAGGAAAATTTAAGTCAGTCACTGCAGCATCTTACATCAAGGTGCCTCTAATGCAGGATTTCCCAAACTCGGTCCTCAGGGTTTTTGCCCAGCACTAAACGGCCGATACAAATAATCAACTAATCATCAAGCTTTGATCATTTTAGTCCACTGTGTAGTGCTAAGGTAAAAACAAAACTGAGAATGTGAGTGCCTGCGTGAATGTGTGTCTGTATCTGTGGTATGGTACAGAGCAGGCCGGCACGCTCAAAGGATGAAGGTGTCTTACCTGGCAGTTATTCTCTTAGGAAATAACCAAAGGATGAAGGTGTTTTACCTGGCAGAGTTATTCTCTTAGGAAATAACCAAAGGATGAAGGTGTCTTACCTGGCAGTTATTCTCTTCAGAAATAACCAAAGGATGAAGGTGTCTTACCTGGCAGAGTTATTCTCTTCAGAAAGAAATCCAGGCCAATGGTCTGTTTGTACTGTTTCCCAAAGGCCTCTTGCGCAAACCGGGTGGCGAGTGATGTCTGAAACAGAGAGAGATCATGCTAAGACCCTTTTCCTGCCATTAAAACGACTAAAGTTGAATTCAAGCCTTATGAACAAGTCTGAGTGTTGGAGTTGGAGTGGTGTTCTGTATAACAACTATGCCTATTCATGACTCCAAATGAACCGGGCCCATGACTTTTCTATTTAAAAAAAAAAAATATATATATATATATATATATATATTTTCTTTTTTAAGAGTACACTGCTTGGGAAGACGTTTACCCTAGCAATTGTAATTAATTTGAGGTAAGCTAAAGCAATTACCTCTGCTGTCTCGCAAAGCTATCAAGGCCTGCCTGACTGTAAAAATCCAAGTGAATTAAGAAAACAGGTGTCTGGGTAGACGAGTCATACATCCTAACTACAGCTTCTAATTGCCACTGCACAAAATAAGAAAACTCCATCTCTCCATGTCACTAGGCTAGTCTTAAAACCATGGGAATTTACAGCACAGACTTGACATGCCAAGTTTAATTCATTTTGATGGATGAGGACAAGAAGAAAAAGTGCTGGATGTCTATTAGCTATCTTTAGAGCAGTGTGCTTACATAACCATGGAGGGATAATGGAACAGCGGGGCTTCCTAAGTCTTCCTGTGGTCAATTCATTTTATGTACTACTTGACTATCACTGAAGGTTATAGAATTTGAAATAAATTGTTTCTTTACGTCCACAGAGCATTCATATAATCTACTGCCATTTATTTCCTGATATATTTCAAGTTGCCAACAATACGTCAAAAATAAAGGGCAGAAAAGTAATATGGAACTGATGCCAAAAGGGAACACACAGGGGACTACAATTAAACCTGTTATCTACATTAGTCAAAACAGTCAAAATATGCCCAGTTTCAGTCAATCATTACGTTGCAACTCCACTGTAGAGTATTGTCAGGTCTATCCCAAATACAATAGCTGAAGAGGAGTCATCTTGGCAGCGGTTTCTCATGTGGCTGAATAGGACAGATCTTAATTATATTGAAGTGGAGTCATCTTGGCAGCTGTTTCTCATGTGGCTGAATAGGACAGATCTTCATTATATTGAAGAGGAGTCATCTTGGCAGCGGTTTCTCAAGTGGCTGAATAGGACAGATCATCAAATCAAATTGTATTGGTCACATACACATGGTTAGCAGATGTTAATGCAAGTATGGCGAAATGCTTGTGCTTCTAGTTCAGACAGTGCAGTAATATCTAACAAGTAATCTAACAACTCCACAACAACTACCCAATACACACAAATCTAAGTAAAGGGATGGAATAAGCACATGTACATATAAATATGGATGAGCGATGACCGAGCGGCATAGGCAAGATGCAATAGATGGTATTGAATACAGTATATACATATGAGATTAGGAGAGCAAGATATGTAAACGTTATGAAAGTAGAATTATTAGTGACTAGTGATCCATTTATTAAAGTGGCCAATGATTTGGAGTCTGTATGTAGGCAGCAGCGAGGAGTCATCTTGGCAGCTGTTTCTCAAGTGGCTGAACAGGACAGATCTTCATTAGACTGAAATAACCCAAATACCTTGGAGGCCAATGCTTTCTACATAGGTTGCAGTGTCCTTATACTTTCATTAAACTTAAGCCTGTGACTCTGAAATCGTGCGTTGACCAAAAGGTCTGAAAAAGTCGACTTGTTGAGCATTTCACAAGCTCAATGCTGAGTGACAACTTACTGGAGGTGACTGACACAACAAGGAGAAAATTGGCCATTTAAGTAGCCCACACAATCACTGACAACACAGGAATAACTATCCCGGACAGCAACAATCTATTCCACATGCTGGCGTTGGCTTAGGGAGCCATTGGTCTTGGCATTCCAGTAGCTTGGCTCTACTCCCTCTTCATAGGACCCTTTTTTCCACCATACAATTGGAACTAACCAGGGCATGTAAAAGCTGGCGTAATCCAGACTTCTCTTCAATAAGGAGACGGCACAGGGTCACCAATGATACCACTGCTGGGAAATGAGGGAAGTTCCATTGAGAGAGAGGGGGAAAAAGAGAGAGAGGTAGGCGAGAGAGAGAGCGAGAGGTAGGCGAGAGAGAGAGCGAGAGGTAGGCGAGAGAGAGAGCGAGAGGTAGGCGAGAGAGAGAGCGAGAGGTAGGCGAGAGAGAGAGCGAGAGGTAGGCGAGAGAGAGAGCGAAAAAGAGAGAAAGAGAGGTAGGAGAGAGAGAGGTAGGCGAGAGAGAGAGAGGTAGGCGAGAGAGCGAGGTAGCAGAGTGAAAGAGCGAGAGGTGGGAGAGAGAGAGGTGGGAGAGAGAGAGAGAGGTAGGAGAGAGGTAGGAGAGAGAGAGAGGTAGGAGAGGTAGGAGAGAGGTAGAAGAGAGAGGCAGGAGAGAGGTAGGAGAGAGAAAGGTAGGAGAGAGAGAGGGAGAAGAGAGAAGGTAGGGGAGAGAGAGAGTAGAAGAGAGAGGTAGAGAGA